>NT_166305.2:485000-672500 GCF_000001635.26 Mus musculus
CTGAACACAGCTGTCTAGCCCAGGGTTAATGGCAGCAAATGCCTTTGTTAAAAGGTAGACCACTTAAGTGACTTTAGTGTTTGAAGTTACAACAAAGAGTTTCAGGGGCTGCCTAATTGTGGCTAAGATAACTGTACAGCTCAGTGTTCCGTGATGTGGTAACTGGAACACAGGGCTTTGTGAGGGTGGCCCCAGCAACAATGGCACAAAGCAGCCCAGAAGGCACAGCGGGCATGAGTAAGTCCTGCTGGAATGTGGATCTCTATGTGGTGCAGCAACAGAAGACCGAGATCAGAATATTAGATAAGTATTTTCAGATAGCAAATGCAATTTAAGCTATGGAAGTTCTTGCCTAAGGTGGACCATGAAAGGGTAAAAGCTAGCCCACATGTTGTAGGATAGAGAGTAGCTGACCCCATCAGATAAAATGAGAGAAATGGCGTTAACAAATAATTCAAAGCCCCATGGGTAACTGAATGAAATAGGTTTTACATTTGCTTCTATGATGTTTACAGTATAAAATGCTATGCCCTCCAGAGAAAAATTCAAGAGAATGATAAATTTCTGCCCAGGTAAGAAAAAGAATGAAATCTTGGACCTAACTGTTGTATCCAGACAGATACTACTTGAAGTTAGAGTACTGGCCCATGTACTACATCCTTGAACAGCAGGTTTTAAATGCTCATTAGATACCCTACATCCTGACCCTATGGAACAGGCGATGCTTGTTGCCTTTGTATTGTTTGAGACGACGTCTTATGTAACCTAAGCAAGCCTGGAACTCGTGGGCACCTCTGGGTGATAGAATCCCGCATCACTAGACTTTGATGCTGCACTTTTCATGATGGTATGTATCATTTACTCTCCAAATCTCTAAGATGTTAAGTGCCATCAGGAAAGGCAGCTCAACATGGACAAAGTGCGTGTCTCTAGTGAATATGAGAAAAGACGTCTGGTGATTAATTTCCTCACTCACTACCATGCCAGGCACCTTTCTTATTAATGCCCTTTAACATTGTAAATACAGAATTAAAATGGACCTGGTTTCCCCAGGCAATAACAGCGTAAGATCTGCCACACACTGGTTCTTTGCCCTCTCTATGCCCTTCTAGGTTTAAGTAGAAGCAGAACTCTGAGTTTCTAACCAAAACCCAGCTGTAGCGTTCTGCTGGGTCCTTGCACCTACCCCACTAGGAATGTCTACCTTCTAACACTAAAGCATATGGCAGTGAGGTAGCACTCTATGGTGAGCCCTCCTAGGCATGAGGTAGACATTGCTGGCAGCTTCCTTAGAGATTCTGTCAGACAAGGTCTGGCCTGTAACAGAGCCACCACTTGAAAGCTGTACCACACAGACAACATAGAGAGAATTAGGCCAGAAGTGACTTCCAGCTTGGGGGGGGGGGTCACCTCCATTAAATTATATCAGACTGAGAAATGACGGGACTCTCTTTAAGTGGGAGGGTGCTGAAATGCTGATCTCTGACCTGGATCTGTTGCTGAAGCAAGTTGATTTTGTGTTGTTGCTGCAGAAGCTGCTGCTGTTGCCTCGCGATCTGTGGAGAAACAGAGAACACTGACAACACAGGGTAGGGAAGACCAACCTTCTGCCCGCTGCAGTTGGATCTGACACCAGCTGAAAGATGGAAGCACCGCCCTTCCATGAGCTGAGTTGTCAGCAATTCATCCTTAAGGAGAATCAAGAGAGACATTCCGTCTCAGCAACCACGAACACCTTGTTTAAAGCCTAAACGGTGCCTCATCTCAGTAAGACATGGGAGGGTTTCGATTATTATTCTCCATAGCGATGTATCAACAACACTGCCAATCATTCTGTAGAGAAAGAAAGACCTTGCCAAAAAGAGGGGTTGCTAGGAAAGAGTTCAGAGTAGCCCTAGGTATCAAAGATACTAGTACCGTCATTGAGGTTCTGGACTCTGGTTTAGAGTAAATACTGTTCTCATTTTGGCCTCACACAAGCTTCTTAAGTAGCAGGTCTTTCACCTCCTAGTGTAATCTGTACACTAATGTCACCTCTATCTCTCCCTTTTAGAATGTGTCATCCGTACCCTTTCAATCCAATTAGAAGTCCACCCTCCAGTGCTTTTGCTCTTAAGTTTTCTTTCCTGGCTCTATGACCCAACACTCTCTTGTTTCGATTCTATACCATAATGAAATGTGTCACTCTTCAAAGATTTAATGTAAATGTTTTCTCACCTTGTCCACTTTCATACATGTGCCAAGTGTGTCTGTACTCATTCTCATGACCAACACTTGGGTTTCAAGCTTCAGACACATCTATGCATGCACATACTCAATGCATAGTCAAGGATGCTTCAACTTCAACAGGTCTAACGTTGGTAGAGATCCAGATCTGCGTATGATGGCCTTGGGGATTTTCCAACTGAAGGAAGAGCAGTCACATCCCACTTACACACACTCAGCCTACTCAATGTGAACTCAGTATTACTAACACTGCAAGCTAAGACTCCATGGACTCTGTATTTATTTGTTCAGCAACTGCCTATTCATAGGAAACACCTAAGAATGCAGTACAGGTAGACCACGAACATGTTTGTGCACATCTGCCAAATATGAGTGTATATTTGCAAGACCAAGAGGTGTAGTAGCGACGGTTTCAAGTACTGTGGTATTTAAAGGAAACTCAAGAAAGGCAGCCTCAGACCTCTAGACAACTGTACATCATAGACTTAGAAGGAAGCCTGGATTCACCTATATCATTTTTATTACTTTCCTTTACATTTCCTTACATTTCCTTTAACTTCTGTATTAGAAAGTGGAGGCTAAAAGGTAAAAGGAAGGGTGGGTCTCCATGACTACAGAACTGACTCTGTAATTCCTCTCATGGCTACAGAACACATGCTGTCATTCCTTACAGCCCTCATGGCTACCTCATAGAAAAGAGCATTTCTTCTCTTCTGAAGGCAAGTAAGTAAGTAAGAGGAAAGGCGAGGTTTTATGCGCTTGTTTCTTTCTTTGAAGAATATAATCCCTCTGCTAAGGTTTGGTTGTCTGTAATATAGCATCTCCTCTCTGACACTTATTTCCTTACAAAGCTACCACAAGAAACATGTCAAGAATCTGGCCATTTAAACCCCTCTCTCCTGGCTCCTGTTCTAAGCCAGAATCTAAGCTAGATGGAAGTAACAACCTCCTATTCATTGTTCTTTGGTTTCTGCCCTTTCTTCTCCCGCTCTATTATAGGCTAGTGTCCATATATAGATTTTTTAAAAGACATAGCATGTCATGCTATTCATCTTTTTAAAACCCTTCTGCCCCACTCAAGAGTACAAGGCAGAGACCACACCATGACTGCAAGCCCATAGAGTCTGCTCTCCTGCTTCTCCCTGTCATCTATCTCTTCCTGTGCTCTGTCATCCTTTGGCAGATCTCTCTCCTAACATCCTCTGCAGCACACTGAGCTTGCTCTTACTTCTTTCTCATAGTTATTCCTGTATCTGAGCACTTCCTTCAGCCTCCTTTTGGGACCCCCTGGCTGGGTAACCACGTGGATTGCTCCTTCACCTTCTACAGGGCTCTGATTATGTCCTTCAAAACTTCTAATAACTAAATCAGAACCTGATTAATACGAATTTGTTGAACAGATAGATAGTCATGGACTAAAGCTCAGAGTCTGGTGGGAAGGCTGATATGTCAGGTAAAAATACCTCAATGTTTGTAAGGTCCATAAGAATTAGTACATGCAGAGGGATGGCATCCTAAGCTGGGTGAGAACGCCAATAAGTCTGGGGAAAGCTGACTTCATCTCTGTCTCTGTCTCTGTCTGTCTGTCTCTCTCTGTCTGTCTGTCTCTCTGTCTCTCTCTCTATATATATATATAATATATATACATATATGTATGCATATATGTATACATATATATGTGTGTGTATAATCTTTTTCTTTGTTTTGGAAAATATATATATGATTATCTATCTATCTATCTATCTATCTATCTATCTATCTATCTATCTATCTATCTATCTATCTATCTCTTTTTCCTTGTGTTGGAGAGGGGCAAGACAACCTTGGATATTGTTCTTCTATACTTTTTGAAACTGGGTCTTTCATTGTTCAGAGACTTTCCAGTAGATTAGGCTGACTGGTCAACTGGCCTTAGGAAACCACCTACCTCAGCCCTGGGCTTACAAGCATCAATCACCACACCTGGCTTTCTTAGGAGGGTTCTCAAAGATTGAAGTCAGGCATCATACGAAGGAGTCAAGCAGTTAACAGACTGAGCTGACTCCAAAGCTCCTTCCCCTAATCTTACAGAAGAGAATCTATGAATGTAGAGTTGGGCTGCGAATGCCTGTTTGAGACAAATGTCCAGGCTGGGAGAGCATTTTGGGTGCCAGAAGCCTGACCTGTACCTGTCCCGAGGGCACTCAAGGCTATGGAAGTAGCATCACAAGGCATCTCTACCACCAGAAAGCGCTTTTGGAAAGACCTCGGGGTTACTTTATAAGGTTCCAAGAAGAATGGCAAAGATCTTGGGAAAGGAAGACATTCTAGAATCTGCTGCTGACACTCAGAGATGGGCCAGACTGTATGACGAAATGAGCAAACATCCATTTCTATTATAAAGAGCAAGCTGCCCTCAGGTCCCCCGAGGCAAGCAGGGGACCTGTACAAGGTGAGCCTTCAGTTGGTCTACAGTGTGACTTGGCTGATGGTATAGGGAAACCCAAGGACAAAGATTGTCTACTACTGTCACAGAAAGTTCTCAGAGCTCTTCACAGGGCTAAGGAAAGAATACAGGTGCATCCAATAATAGCATGAATACATCTTAAAGGGAAACGATCCTAAGGCATTTTGCTGAAAATTAACATATGATGGACAAGGTGGGCTCAGCACTTGGGCAGGTGAGCCAAGAGGGATAAGAATACAGGACAGTCTGGGCTACACAATGAGACATATCAAAATAGTAATAACAATATAAAATAATGACAAAATAATAATGACAATGATAATATAAGTAGAAAAGTAATGAAAAAGAAAATAAAAAAAAACATTAACACCCCACTTGCCAAAAAGAAAACGACAGCAAGAACCACAACAACACACAAAACAAAGCAGATTCACTTCTCATGAAGCAATAGAGGGGCAGGTGAAGAACGTGTGGAGAACGCCCCGTGCCGTTCAAATCATGTTCCCGGACATGACTTACTTCAAAGCTCCATTCCATTCTCATTTCTACCCAGGGTAACACATATTAGCTCCCTTCCTCCTGCTGCTCACTCCACAAACCTCATGACTATCATTCTCCATTCAGAGCTTCTTACTCGTGTTCATGGTTGTTATCCGTGCGGCCTGGCTTAGAGTGTCCTTTATGTGTAAATATAAAACTTCTTGTAGGAGCCACATCAGGTAACTTTGTGCCTCCCCATTAGAACCCTGACTCCCTGTTTCAAACCTATCTATTCTTCAAAGCAAATTTACCTGCCACCATTACTATCCATTCCTTTTCAAAATGTTTCTGCCCTGAATGTTTTCTGAATTTTCCATGGTTTGTTCATTCTGTCACTATACAGCTCCATAATGATTACTTTTTGTGGGTTTTGTGGACGTAGCATAGTTATCCAGTGCCATGGCGAGGACTGTCTTACCTCACTATCTTCTACCTCTGTATGACCCCTGCCTACCTATCTCTTCCCTACAACTCTCTTTCCCATATTTACATCTGTTCATTTTGTTTTGTGGCCCAGAGATTCTCTGTGACTATGAGCTTGGAGCTGTCAATTAGAGCTAGGTAGGCTCAATGACAGGTACACAGGTGAAGATACTGACTGCCCATCCCCCAGACTCTATCAATAGCCAACTGTTCAGCAGTAAGAGGCTGGGCGCCGCAGCCCCTCAGGCATCCACTTGTGCTTGTTTGTAGGAACCGATGCACATGATCACAGTTGGGTTAAGTTCACCATCGCAATGGTTATGTCAATTGTAGAGGAGGGCGTTTTACATGGTTCTTTTCTGTGATTGCCCTAACTCACTCAGTAAAACTATAATTAAAGGCTGAAAAATTGTTTTGTATGGAATGTTTAGGGACTAAAAACATTTGATGTCAGTAGATTTTGTTTTGTTTGGGTTGTCGTTGATGGATTTTTTTTTTCTATCTGTGCATTCATACTAAGATATCTTTGGAGAGGTGAGGTAAATCTAAAATGACATTTTTGTATATGTCTTAAACATCTTGGGCCCATGCCCTTAAGATCATTATGTATGCCATGTTCTGTGCTCCCGGGCTTTGAGTAGAACCCAGCCTAGTCTAGGTGGCATGTTTTCCATGGATGCCATCATGCTGGTGATAAACAAGTTTGGTGGAGCCATAGAAGTGGGATGGGCTGACCATCCTACCTAGTAAACTATGAAATGACATTCCTGAAATGTTCCCACACCCGAAAGTAGTTATTCAGTTCATTTGATCTCGGGTTAGAGGGTGTCTTTGCTTCTTCTCTTCCTTTCCCTTTACTTTCTAGGGACTGAGAGGGGGAAGCCTGCTATACATCTTTCTCTACTGAGAACAGTATTGACAAGGAACAAGCCGCAGCCGGCTGAGAGTCCACCCCCTGGTCCCTAGTCTCTCTCACCTGCTCCTGTTGCTGCTTGGCCAGCTCCATCTGCTGACGCTGTTTCTCTATCTGAGATGCAGCCAACTTCTTCTGCTCATCGTGGGCAGCCAGGAGTTGCTCCCGTAGACTGGTCAGCTGATTGATCATACCCATGAGCTGCCGCTCCTTCTCAGCGAGGCTCTCAGGAGTCCCTGAGAGGAACACAACAGGAAGACACATAGGAGAATTGAGAAGGCGGCCACATTTCCATGAAAATGATTCTGCTACAGGGGGGAACTAGATCAACTACCTGATTGGTCCTGATTGGTAATACACACATATGTAACTTCTTTTAGATTTTCCTTAAACAAGGAAAAGCAATGGCTGCTTACTTATCAGTGATATCAGAACCAGGCTGAGAGGATGACTCAGTTAATGAAGTGTTCACTCGGGAAGCCCAAGTACATGAGTTTGATGCTCAGCTCCTACCCAGAACATCAGCACAGGAATCAGAGCTTACTATGGAGACGGAGGCAGACTGATCCTAGCTTTCTGAACAACAAATCTAGCCAGTCAGAGAGTCCAGGTTCATGGAGAGATGACGAGGTGGTAAAAGGGAGGGTGGAGAAAGTCAGTGAGAAAGACATCCACCGGGGTCAACACCTGCTCTCTCTGAGCATAAGCACACCTGAGTACATGTGCCAACTCATGTGCATGTGCACAAATGCACACACAAAGACACACATGTGCACACACATGCACATACAAAAATAAAGGATGCCGGAATGAGCAGACATTCTGACATTTTACAACAAATAACCTGTGGCTTTTGTATCTTTTATGAGTAAACTACAAATTGCTGGTGAGAGTCTTTTGATTCTGAGGTTCTATGATAGATAGACTTGCAGGAGATAAGAAGATGCATGAGACAGAGTTCTTGCCCTTTATGTTTTGTTGTAAGTAAACAAGCAAGACAAAAGCAAGGAAAATTCATAGCCAAATTATGGTGAGATCAAGGCATTGTCAAGAATAGGATCTGCCTCTATTACACTCTTGCCTCTTGACCCCTTGTTCCCCCTCTCTTCCCATTCCCTCCCCCCCCCAACATGGTCATGACTGGCGTCCACTTCTCTACTCTCTCCTTCTCTCTGCCTTTGCATCTGCTACCCTCTTAACTCACCTCCACATGACCCAAATAAACTCTATTCTATACTAAAAAAAAAAAATCTGCCTTTCATTTTTCAAAAAAGCTTTATTTTATTATTTATGTGTCTATGTATGCTTATATGCACATGAATGCTGGTACCCCAGGAGTCAGAAGATAGTTCTGGCTCTCAAGGAGTTCTAGGAAGTTGTAGGTGATAGAAACTGAACTGTGATTCTTCTGGAAGAGCAACAGCACTCATAACCACTGAGCTATCTCTCCAATCCTTCCTTTATTTATAAATCAACCAGGAAGATCAGCATGAGAAATTCTTTGTTAATATAGGGGAAAGACCTTGGCTCCCCTGTGGTCCAGGGATAGCACATGCAGTAATGGGTTTATCACTGGGCACCACAACCAAGGAGGAAGTTTTAAAACATGACTAACTGCATCTCAGATCATCTTCTCATTTTCAAAGCCTGAACAGCCAACAAGGCAAACATCCAAGTTTGAGAGTACAACAGGTTCCTATTGAGGGACAAAATGAGGTTGGCCGATGAGAATCACCTTAAGTTTACCCAAAATCGTACATGAATCTAGAAGCTGACAAGTCACTATAGTCGCTTAAAGGAAGTGTGGGGTCCAGATATTTACAACATCTGCCATCTTAAGGCAGGCTCAGTACTCACTCAGCAGTTCAGCAAGGTGTGCTGCACACCGAGATGGAGCTGAGCTGAGTTGAATTGTCCTTCTAGAACTCATCAGAGAAAGAAGTCCCCTATTACCATGGGTGCTAGCTAACAGCAGGGCTGGTTTTGTTCCTTAATTTCATATTTTAATTCAAACAGAAGACAAAGCACTGTTCCAATGATACGATTGCTACCTGTATACATAATTACAACGACCTGCTCTGCCTCAGTCACCCTTGCCAGCCAACTGCATCCCTTTTTATGAAGAAAAAAGTTTGTTTTTAAAAAGGAAGAGTAGCAACAGTGAGTGGATTATTTTCATATCTTTACTTGGAAAAGACACAAATTTTTAAAAATACAGTTTGTAGCACAATTTTAAGGAACACATCAAAAGTGATTTGGTATAGATGGATTTAAGGTAAGAATCACTATTTGTGATATTTCATTACCATTACTTATTATTTCTATGTGTGTACATGCAGTTGTGTGTATGCCACAGGTTCTCTCACTCTGTAGTGTGTGTGTGTGTGTAAGCAAAGGCTAACCCTGAATACCATTGTGATCAAATGAATAACTGAACCTAATCCATAGGAATTGAGCTAGGTTGGGGAGCCAAAGAGCCCTAGGAATCCTTCTATCTCCATCATCTCTCAGTGCTGCTACTCCTGACCTTCCATGTGGGAACCTGACATCCAAACTCAGGCCATCAAATCTGTGGGGTAGGCACTTAACCAACTGAGCTTTCTTCCTAGGCCTTACTTATAATATTTCTTTTTATGAACACTTAGCTTTGTTTGGGGCAGTTGGTTACTAGATCATGGCAGCTACGTTAACATCTCTTAGTGTGAGTGTGAAGTTGCTATGTACAGGGCAAAGGTTATCCTCGTATAATTCATGGCTGATTACTGTGTTCCCATGGCTGCTTGCAGTCGTTACTCTGAGAACCCTGTCTCAATGCTGTGCACATTTCTCCCCGGTTCCTCCTTGACTGGTCAACAGAGGAACTGTTCAGTCAACGACTGAGCAGGGTAAAGAATATGGCTGAGGATCAAACTCATGTACTTGGGCTTGCAGAGCGAGCACTTCCATCTCCTCAGCCCGGCTCTGGTCTCTCTGATAAGTAAGCAGCCATTGCTTTCCCTGTTGAAGGAAAATCGAAAAGAAGTTACATATGTGTGCATTACCAATCAGGACCAATCAGGGAGATGATCTAGTTCCTTCCAGCAAGGGAGGGGGAAGGAAAGAGAGGATATGGGAATTCACTACAGGGAGTAAGTCCAGGAGACAGCATGAGAGAACGCCTGGAGCCCAGAGAACCAGAGCAGTGCGAAAATGCAAGTATTGTGGGGCTTGACTGGGAGGTAGCCAGATTATCTTAGAGGATGAAAACAGAATCACACTGCTCAGTTGTTGTACCCTGAAAGCTTGTTAAATACATATAATAGTCATGTCTCAATTCTTTAGGAGCTAGCTGGGTTAAGAGAAAAACTGCAACAAATATTTATTAAAAAGCCACTAGCATCTCAGAAATTTGTGTTTCATCACAACTGAGGCATCTTACTAAGAACAATGAGCTATGTGACAATCTCATAGTCTAAAGACACACAAAAAGTTTCCCTTCATGGAAATATTTATTTGACATTAAGATGCTATATCATTACCAATGCACACAGTCTGAGGCATGTATATATCCCTCAGTTAATAGTTAATATTGTATCTAAGGATGTTCATTACTTCTGAAAGACCCTCACATACACAAACACAGGGCAGGAAATATAGATACAAATGAATACTTTAAATGTAAAACCCACAAATTATCTAAATAGCGGTCAGGATAATTAGTCATGGGGCATCTAAGCTGGGGGCGTATTGTCGATTTGAAGAGTGATGGCATGGGTTTCTTCATGATAGCTGCCCACGTGAGGAGCTGGGTGAAATGATGCATCGGTATTAACCCTCACCTCATCACATGCATCTCACATCACCACGGGGGAGAAGACTGAAAGGTAGTGGATCCACACATATGTAGTAAATATTTTAGGTGATGAGATTATACATTATCTTAATCTTTTCTTCATACGTACATATTTGCTAAATTTTCTACAGATATTATATTTTTCAGGAAATGTATCTCACCTAAATACACAGCATTATAATTTAGGCACCGCAAAGGCACAAGTCCATCAGTACAAACTGATACAACACAAGGGTATGCAAAAATATAGTATGTGGTGGGGAGTATCAAGAAAAGCAATTCTGGCTTTCCAGACAGGAAAGATCAGCAAACATTTTAGACTGTCACTAAACTATGTAGATAAAATATATTTCATGTTTAAAATAAGATGTGTGACTTTTACATTTGATTCTAATTTTGTGAACCTTGAGCCTTCTCCAGAGTGCCTTCTCTCCAGGACTAAAGATGGAATCTGGAGCCTGGGGCATACACACTCACACTCTTCCAAGGAGCCACACCCTAGGTCCTCGCTAGTCCTCCAGTTCCAGTGGAATAACACACAACTACTCTCTGTGAGCCCAGGTCATCACTGAGACTTCAAGACCCCATTGTACTTGCGGCTCCTCATTGAAACATCAGCTCTTCTCCACCACAGGCAAAGCAAAGGACATAAGCCTGATAGACAGCAAGCCCTGAACCCTGGCTAATGAATGACAGAAAGAATAACCTCCTTCATTTTTCACTCTTCTCATGCTCGATCACCATTGGTTACAGACTAGGGGCTTTTATTTTGTCAGTACAAAGACTAGGTACTTTTATTTTTATAGGTACTACCTAGAATTCAAGTTTGGGTTGCTGAGAGTTGTCTAGACTCTCAGCAGCCCAAAATTTTACAGTGATCTCAGTTTCTATGAAAGTCCTACACTAGAACAAAATGATAAACTTGAGGGCTGCATCTCCAAACTCCCTCATTTTCCATAATGACTGTGCAGTGTAGAAAGAGGCTCACCCAGTGGCCTGTGGACAAGAAGGGGCTACTGAAGAGTCAAATAGCATTCTACACATACATACACACAAAAGGAGAATATTACCTAGATCCTGGAAGACCTCCAGACCAGAAAAAAAGAGTCAGCAGCTAGTGTCTACTCCTTTAAACCCAGAGGCAAACAGCACATCACTCTAAGGAGCTTCCTTGTGTGCAGTGATCTCTGATTCAGAGCCACAGAGCGTGTCCCTGTGTTTTGAGGACTGTCATTGTTTCTGGTGACCCATCTTCTAGCACATGTGTGTTTGGTTCTATGTTAGTGCAACCTTAGCCCTCTTGGAATGAATTCTAACTAAAGGTAAAAAATATCCACTGCAATTCTTTCCAATGTCCTAGTCACCAAGGTGGGACAGTCCCATATGCTCTTACAGGCTCCTCTGAGGCAGTGTGGGCCAGAGTGTGTCTTAGTATAATGAGAAGATCCTGTGGACTGGGCTCCATCTCCAGTTCCCGTGCCTTGGTGAGGACCAGAGCCTAGCTGGGAGCCAGGTGTCCCCTTCAGACTTTGTGTCTCTTTTCTTGAAAATGCACGGGAAATCTTGTCCACACTGGAACAGAGCACACATCTCGTGGATCTGTGTTTCTACAACCACGTGTTGATCCCTGACATGCCTCTCTCTCACATCACCTAGGTCACCCTTCTCCATCCCTCCTACCACAGTCTATTGCTTTCCCCAGTAAAACTGAGACTTTAGGAAAATGTTCCGTGTGCTATGCTTGGAAGAGGAAATCAACACATGCCACACAAGTCACAGCAACAATGACCACCCCATCCCCACCGTAGTAGTGGCATCATGATTATGAGGCAACATTTGTTTCGTTCTCCTCACAGAGCCCTGCATGAGAAGCAGCGTCCCCATCCTCCTGCATCGTCTTGCGCCTGTACCATTTTCTCCTTCCACAGGATGCGTCTTTGAATCCCTCTACAGCAGCACACACCTTTGCTTGTCTATTTCTCCCTGGTCTGCCCCAGGCTCTCACCCGTGAACACAGTGTGTGTAGTGATCCGGAGAATTTCCTTGGGGTATTGTTTAGGACACATGATCTCATCACTAGACTCAAGATGGTTTCCCTCATGGCTCATACCCCCAAAATGTCTCTAGACATCTTTCAGCTTCCCATACTCATTTGAGGATTATAGTTAAGCAGAGGCCAGCGTAGGGATTACGTTCAGAGAAACAAGTCCTTAGGTGGTTGTGTCATGTGGGAACATTACAGTGTTCTTAGGTAAACTAAGAGGATCAGAGTATTCCTAGGCGACACCGTCTGTGGCATCAGCTGCCATATTTGTAGCCTGAAGTTGAAAATAGTGTTGAGAGCCAGTGAGACAAATACTTCTTCAGACTGGCTTCTTCCATTCATTGAGTCACATCTACAACACAGCTCCTGCAGGATTCGCACGGCTCTAAATGTTAGCACTATGCACAGGGTAAGTGAGGAAAAAAATGGCTGCCTATAGTGTAACTCTATATGAAAGAGATAACAAATTAGTAAATATTCAGGCCCTCAAGATGGAACTTGAAGACCAGCTCCTCTAGGAACCTCTCTTAAACATTAAAGAGGTGATAAGACCTCATTTCCTGTCAGCCAATATTGTGCACTGTATGTCGTATCCATATTGACATTCATTTAATATGTCACCTGCTGGACTATAAGCTCTATGATAACAGAACACCAGCATCTTCTGCATTGTTGTTGTTTACAGAAGGAGGCCACACAAGTCTATGAACAATTCTCTCTACAAGGCTGATCCTTTAAGTAATTTTTATCACATTCTAACAAGCTCTCCTTGACATGGTTGAAGAATAAAAAAAGAAGAAGAAAAGGGGGATAGATAGACGGGTCAGTAGTTAAGGGGGCCATATGCCCTTGTAGAGGATCCGACTTCCGTTCCCAGCACACACACAGGGCAGCTCTCACCTGCAATCTGCAGGATCAAGAACCCTTAACTGCTGAGCCGCCTCTCTAGCCTTCAATAAAGATCAAACACATCTACCTTTCTAATACCATTCAAATAACTTCTATCAAGCTGATTATACTCACATACTTAATGTACCTAAGATGTTAATACCAGGTTTTTTCCACAATATCACATTATATTTGCTGTGTTTGAATTTTTGTCAACATGTCATGTCTAATATGACATTTTAATTAATTTATTTATTATTCCCTTTTTATTGTATGTATATGGGTATTTTGCTTCCAAATATGTCTGCCTAGTATTTGTGTGTCTAGTTCTGGAAGAGGAAAGAAGAGTGCACTGGATTCCTTGGAACTGGGGCTATATACAGGTGGTGAGAGCCATTTAGTGTGAGCTATGAACCAAATCCTGGTCTTCTTTAAGAGCAGCCATGGTATTGACCGCTGAACCACCTCTCTAACACTAGCATGGAATTATTTTTATTGATGTTTGCTTCTCAAATATGCTCTGGTTTCAAAGACTTGGCCTAATATAATGTTGAGAAGGTTAGTGTGTGGACAGTCTGGGGACATAGGAATGTGTGTATGGGGAGAGCAGGGTGCCAACCACTCTGGCTGGAATGTCATGGGGACCCTTCAAGAACAGTCTGTCTAGAAGGGTTCTCAATACTTAAAAGCCCTTAGAGATTGCCTTGTCTAGTGTTAGGAGAGACAGACTATCGCACATCATGCAGAAGGCACAGACTGTATTAATACCACAGCTATAGTATGTGGTTTAGGAAAACTGCCTCTGCTTATTATCAGTTTCTAACAATCTATGAACTGGGATAGGATGACCATGGCAATTTTGTAAGGGATTTGTTCATGGAGTGATAAGTAATAAATACTTAACTGTGACTTCCCTTAAATGAGCAGATGAGGAAACCACAAGATATAACCTTATTTTCCCTGGGTCCTGGGAAAAACTGGGGTCACATGACTGCTCACTGGTGTGGCTGCAGCTCACCCCCTTACTAAGATTAGTGTGAAGCTGGAAAAGTGAAAGGTTGGATTGAACCAACCAACAGTCCAGATCATATTTTCTCACGCTATGGAGGAGCCTGTATCTAAAATTTTACAATTTCAGCTTCTCTCAAGTCTGTAAATTGTTTTAAATGGCCAGATAACAGTGTTGATGATGTTATTGCTTTTTCTAGTGCAAGATCAGATAAGATATGATCTAAGTATTTCCTATCATACCTGAAGGAAACATTTGGAAGCATCTGTCTTGCACTCAGCACAACAGATGTCAAACCCCACACTCATGGCCCCATCCCCCACTGAGATCTGGCAGCATTATGCTCCCACATCCCTAAACTTGCTTGTGTACCCAAAAGCAAGCCAACCACTGGGCTTTGATATTTTTAGGAGCATCACAAAGGTGCTCTCACCTAACACTCTGTGTCATCGGACTCTCTTCCATGTCATGAAATTTTAAAATATTTGTTAATAAAACATGAAAACATCACTTAGAAGCAACTACAAAGGGTAGCAAGTGAGCCTGAAGAATTAAAAACATAAACACTTATTTCATTTGGAAGTAATGAACTCCATGTGATGTACCTGATGTCTGGTTGACTCTTCATTAAACATCTTCAGGGTACATCAGGGCTCACAGGAGATCAACACCCCCATCCTCCCTGAAACTGAGCAGACTTACACTCTTCCAGTCCGTGTGCAAACATGTCCCTTACAGGTTATTCACGGTGACGCTTCTGATCCTCAAAAAACTACAGGGCCCAAAGTGAATGGGTTCGAGAGACTTCTCAAGTGACAGAAGCAAAAACAGATAACAATGTTTACCTGTTTCAAATCTGCAAAGGTCTAAATGAGTTGGGTAATTTCTGGATACAGTTTACTGTGTCTTTGAGTCAGCGTTCTTTAATAGCCCAGAATAAGCAGTCTTGGCTAGCTGGCCTGAGATGCCAGGGTTCTACCTGTCTGTCTTCTAGTCCTAAGATAACAACCAAGATACCAGATCCAGCTTAGACTGTAACCATGGGTCTGGGACTTGAACTTATGTCCTTAAGCTTGCAATGCAAGCCCTTTACCAACTGACCAAGCTATCTTACCAGAATTTATATCTCTTCCTTGAAAAAGGAAAAACAAAACAAATAATAATAATAATAAAAACCTTTGTGTCTGATTTCTGTTCTGTGCCTGCTTATTTTCAAGTTATCGTAATGCCATTTAAATAGAATAATTACCTCTTTCAAGGCACATACTCAATATGCCTGTCTATTTCAAAAATGTACATCACCTGAGAGATTATCTTAATCCAGGTATTGACTCCACACAGTCTGTGTTTAATTCCCGAGCTCAAAGGCAATTGCATTGCCCAAAGGATTATTGACATGGATCCAGAGCTGTTCAGTGTATGTCATCTAGAAAGAGCAACATTCTGGACTTGAAGTAGTCATATTTTTATATTACCAAGAGTAGCTGGCATTTCCTTCTATAATACATAGACAACATTTTGTAAGTTTTGACTAATAGAGTAGAACCTTTGAGTCCTGGGCAAGAGAGATCTAAGTCTGGTGGTGGCCTTGTCCTGGACTTTTCTGAGAAACCTGGCCAGCAAACCACCTAATCAGCGTCCCACTTTTATCACAGCAGTGATGGGAGAAATAAATGAGAGATGTCTGCATGTAGACGTACGTGGATATTATTTTCTACAAGTGCATACGGCAAGCAATAAGTAGTGCTCACAGTTGCTCGGCGGAAAAATGGATGGTCGATTTAGACTCGTCAAAGCCATCATGGATCCCAGACACTGTCCTCAGTTGAAGTGCCAATTCAGAGACCTTCAGTGTCAAGGAATTCCATGCTGGCTGAAATGTCGTGGGCCTCATGGGTAGCCAGCTGGAATGTCCCTATCCCCACTCACCACCAGGCTACAAAGGGCATCTGTCACCTTGCTCAGCACTGCTGCTCAGAACTTTGGCTGCAGATGACATAGAAGGTCTCTGAGAGATCCCAGTGATGCAACGTGTCTGAGGAGAAGGGAAAAAGCCATTTCCTCAGGCAACTCCTTGGAGTGAAGCATAAACGGACTGACTCTTGTGGGCAAAGCTAGTTTGTGGAGACCAAGTGTTTCTCCCAAACTAGATCCTGCGAGCCCTGTGTGTGTCCAGGAGATGGTGACTTCTACTCTGTCTTTAAAACCTGAATGTGTCACATCTCCCAAGTGCCAGAGAATAAAGCAGTACAATACCAGGCAAAAGGTCTTGATGTTTTTGTCTTCGTTTTTTGTTTTAAAGTGAACGTTAAGAGCCAGTGACATGCTTTTTGGCTAATGGCACTTGCTGCCAAGCCTGAGGGCCGAGTCTACCTAGCACCTGAGCCCTAGCGCCTTCCTGATGGAAGCAGAGAACAGACTTGTCGGAATTCACCCACTGACCTACACATAAGCACATGTGCAGATGCATATATATATATATATATATCCCCTCAAGTGCACGACAAATAAATTTAAGAGACAAGTGACTTTATGCTCTCAGAGGCAGCAACTTCTGTTAACATTGTTTCTTGGGAAGAGAGAGTGAGCTAGAACTGAAACACAATTATTCATGTACAGCCAGTGTCCATCAAACCTATGTATTCTTCCTACTTGAAGAAAAGTTTGCTGTTTGTTCTTTTTGAGTATTAACAGGGAGAAGCACTTTCATAAAGTCTGACACTACTAATTTGTTTGAATGCCTTGAAAGTTAATACCTTAAAGCTAAAACACCAAAGAACAGAGTTTAGCCACTGGCTTGGCTACAGTGTGAGATCTGCAAAAGGCTCTCTCCATCACCCTGCCCTTCTCCCTCCTCCCTCCTCCCTCCTCCCTCCTCCCTCCTCCCTCCTCCCTCCTCCCTCCTCCCTCCTCCCTCCTCCCTCCTCCCTCCTCCCTGCTCTCTCTCTCTCTCTCTCTCTCTCTCTCTCTCTCTCTCTCTCTCTCTCTCTCTCTCTCTGTTCCCTCATTCTCTTCTCCTCCATTTCTCCCTTCATCTAATTACTTTAATGCCTGATATTCAAAGAAAAAATACATAAAACTGTCCGAGATAAGCAGAGGGCACTTTCCAGGACCCAGGGAGATCCAGTAAACACTGAGAGCCTGACAATCATCACCCTGGCATCCCCAAAAGTTCTAATCTATTAAGTGAAATGATCGCTGGCAAACCAAGCAACCATTCAGCATGTCCCTGCTTCATATCTTGAAAAAGTGTGCAGGACCACTCCTCTCTGCCCTCTCACCCCCTTACCCCCCTCACCCCCCAGCCAGAAACAGCACACAAATATGTTAGCTTCACACCTTCCTCCTTCTGCCTGGGATAAAACGACCTCAGAAACAAGGCAGCCATTGTTCTCCGACTTCTTCTGAGGTGGCTAGAAACCGCATTCCTGGGCACTGCCTAATCTTTGCGCCTGACCCCCCCAAATTCATTTACCCCCAGAGGCAATCTTCTATTGTACCCTCTGCACTTATGAACAATGATTCGTAATTGCAACTGTCACACACAGTCAGCAGGCAAAGAAACTCGGTGCTGTTTTCCCTACTTCTCTGGGAAACCTGAGCCGAACACCTAATAGCCATGCCCCGGCAGAAGAAAGACGTACAGTTGCTTTAAAAAACGCTTCTGGAAACAGCTTTTCTGAACAGAACCGGAGGACAATGACTGGACTTGGGCTCTGAATGTGAAGCTTAAAAGGCTCAAAATTAAAGACAGAAACTTCTTTTGTGGTTTTACTAGAGCATCCTAAAGTAGCCCCAGGCTAGCCTCAAAGGAGAGCACTGAGCCTCCTTCCCTAAAGCCTATCATCACAACTGTTGAGACTTTCAAGTCGGACTTGCAGGCGGGCAGTCCTCTCTGCTCCACTCTTGGTGATGGCTGAGGTCAGCGGAGGAAAACAAGAGGCAGGCAGGCACTATACATCCTTTGCCTCGGGGATCACAGGTTAAAAGTCCACCAAAAGGCTGAAGTGCTTGGTGTCCCAGAAAGTGAAGCCTTTCTCTGTGTTCTCCTTAAGTTCTGCCAAACTCCGAGGCGTGCTAATGATTCATTTAAATCTTCTTCCAAAGTCAATGTTGGTCAACAAACCTGTTGATGGATACTCGCTCACTCTCCCTACCCGTTCACAACCCTCCAAAGCCAGAAGGCAGGCAACATCAAATGACTGACAAGCGTCTGAAGTCATCAGTCCAGCGTTTTCTGGAACTTTCCAAGCAGCCAGATATAAATGGTCTCTAGTAGGAGAAATAGTGGAAGAGGCAAATGCTTTGCTTTTCTCTAGAAGCCTTCGATGGGACAGAACCTTAAGGCTGAGACTAACCCTTTGATTCAGATACCACGGTTATTTACACACGTGTTATTTACACACGTGTCTCCATATACACTAATAATATTAGTCTTGAGAGGCTTGAAGTTTCCCTTCAGCACCTGTTAAGGATAGGCACCACAGTTCATAGGAAAGTGTGACATTGCTGGTGACCTGCTCTCTTAACATTCCCCAAAGTGATATTGCTTTAGGATTTAGAATCCCAAGGATCCCTGTGGCAGCGCCAGGGAGCTGGCCACTGCCCGCCGTCTTCTGAGAAGTGATGGTTTAGAACTAACTGGGGGGATCATCTGCCTCTATTTCTTCTTGAAAAAAAAATTAATTCTCCTCCCTTGTACTGGAAGTTTGTTCCGATATGAATATTCAGTGTCTTCTGAAGTCCACAGAGAGCTTTTATCCGTTGTAATTGCTGATTCAAATAAGCTCGAAGCAGAAACTTTTATCTCTGACACTGACTTGAAACATCCTTGTACTGCGTCTTCCTTGCTGATCTTTGGCGGCTCCAGCTGTCCGTTACACCTATGCATACTCCAGATATAGAGTGTGAGTTATAATTTACAAGACACTTTCTGACCTCGCGGTGCTGTTGGTATGGTCTTACCTTTGAGGAAAATCATTTAAGTCAAATACGAGGAAGAGAAGCAGAGTAAGCCACAGACAGACTGGGTTTGTGCTATTAAGAAACAACAACAACAAAACCCCATCCTTGGTCCTATACACTGCAAGCGGAACACACGGACAGACATGATCTGTTTTCAGCTACAAGAGCGGCCTGTCTCAGAGCATGCAAGGAGCGAAGGGGCTGGGGAATGAAGTATTCCATAACCACTAATAAATAGCACCTCCATTTCTGCACATTCCGGATACAAACAGGCACGTACTTCCTACCTTTTATTTCTCCAAAGTTCCCTGATCCCATTGCCAGGAGCTTGTCTTTCCAGTCCTTGGAGAGTAGCTTTTCAATACTGGGAGTGTCTAAGTAAAGAAAAAAATACACGTATAAGCAAGGCAGTATGGCTATCTGCAGCAGGCTCATAGAAGCCTATCTGCTAAGAATAGGCTATCCTGGTCCTGGCCCCAGCTCATAATGACTTCATCAACAAATTGATAACCGGGGAGGGAAAAAAGGAGTGTGTTTGGTCACCTGCTGTTTCGAAATCATTAGCTTTTCCCCCTCCAGAACAAAGCCATACTAATTCTTTATGACAATGGGCTCATGAAAACCTACAGCTCATTGTTTTACAATTTGCTGAACAAATTCTCGCTATAATGGATGCTTGTCAATTTCAGAGTGTTAGTCTGCAGTCAGGGAAATAATTATGTTGATAAAATGCGGAGTGAAAAAAAAAGGCAAAGAATTAGCCCTTAAATCTGCTACATGTAATTACGTCCCTCTGTGTGTTTACAATTCCATGCACTTTATAATATGTGGAACATTGTCTGGTGGTAACTACGCTTTGTGAGCACACATTGAACACTGAAAAAAATAAATAAAAAACAAACAAACTAAAAAAAAAAAAGGTTGACATAAAAGAAGCCTTTAAAAGACTGCAAAACCGGTGAACAAAGTAATGCCTCCGATGCAAATGCACTCTTTGCCTATTTCAGATATGTATCGTGCCTGTTTTCAAGTGTTCCGTGTTGGGACAGGATGGACACATGTTAGAGAGCAATGTCATGAGTCACAAATCTCCGTTTGTTTTTGTGAATACCTGGTTCCTGCCCTCCCCTTTTGAACTGAACCTGAACTATAAGTAAATATAACTGCAGTAAAACCAGTGAGCATTAGACTCAGCTCCAGACAATGGCGTTGTGTGCTCGCATCAGGGTTAGGCTGGGTGTACAATGACAGTGTGTTTCAATTCCACAGTTATCCTGCCATAAGTCAGAGCACAGAGAGCTGCCAGTACTGAAAGGTACGTGCCCCCCGTGCCTCATCTAGAGAACAGCACTGCACCTATTATCTGGGCTCTCAGACATGCACTGTCCCCTCCACATCAGTGTTTATGTGTTTCTATTTGTTCAGGTGATTATTTACCCCCTAGGAGGGACAGAAAGGGAGGACTTGTTAACTTATCAGAGACCATTTGTCCTAGAGGGTTTGGCTAGGCTGAAGCTAAGAATGGAGTATTTCTCAGATGTCAAAAAAAAAAAAAAAAAGATTGGTGGATATTTAAATATCATTTAAATATATTCAAATATAGAAGGTATCAGGTATTGTTTTACATTGCATCCAGTTCATATATGTGCATATGTATGCAGGTTCCATTCATAATAAGTGCTTATAATATATGTCTCTCTCTGTAGTGAAATACCTGTATCTATTTTTTATATTGAAGAAGAATACTAATGAGCTTACTTGCAGATTTTCCTAAAAAGCCCCCCCACCGCGCCCCCATTTTTCTATCTCATATTTTGGAAATGATGCCATACAGCAATGCTGTGATCAGGCAGAGCTCAGAGTGATGCTGTCATCGGTGTCTCCACTTTCATCATGATATTTAAAGTAAGTTGAAAATACTTCTGCATGGAACTTAGGTTTGTCTACATTCCCAGTAAGCATTGGGAAAATCAGTTCTTAAACCTTATCGGAATAGGTCAAACAAAACCACTGCACTGTTTCTTTATCCAGAACTCAGGGTTAAAAAAAAAAGCCCTCGAGTAGCGTGTAAACAGGGCATGGCCAATATGGTATTTGTAGGAGGGTTCTGTCAGTCATTAAAAGCTAACAAACCTTTGCAAAGGAGGAATGTGGCGATAGAAATCCACTGTGGACTAACAATGGGCCCTGGACCTCCCTGCTCCACAAGCAGATCTTTTTACTTCTAAGGCTATTGTCTGCCAGGTCCTGGCAATGCCTTTGCCTTGCAGCTAGACAAAATATCTACTGTCGCCGTCTCATAAAGGCACAGAAGTCTTCTGTCTAAGTTGCAGAGTTAAAGAAACAGCAGTCAGATTTGTGGAACCCGCAGAACATTCCTGGCCTTCTATTAAAGAGCATTAAGATATCAAGCTCCCAGAGAGCTGGTTAAAGTTGACTCTTAGCATACAGAAGGGAAGGAAGGGGGGGGAGGGGAAGAGAGGGAGGAGGGAGCGTTTGTGAAAATGAAAAATCAGATATATGTCTAACTTGGGGTCATCACGTCTAGGGATGACTCAGAATAACAACATCTTTCACTGAGGTGTGAAATGTGTACCTCAAATTCAAATATATGTACTGAGTGGCCTCAGTCTCAGGGACTGTGCTAATGAATGGCCTCTGTTCTCTTCTTTAATCGTCACCAGAAGTCTGAGAAGGTGTAATTACTTCTGGGTTATAGGGTCTAAGAAAGACACACACACACACACACACACACACAATCAGGCATAGACCAGTCTGCAGTTTAAAACACATGATGGGGAAAAATAATGTATTGGGCAGGGCCTTGTTTGTTCCCAACATCCCAAACACCTAGTCACAAGGCAAGAAAGCTCTCATTTTGAAGGCTAATTGTGGAGCAACAAAGCAAGCACCCTCCCTGTGTCATGACAAACTTCTTATGGTAGGGACGGACTGACAGGCAGCTTTGCTGTTTAAAATAAAAACCCAAAGCTGAGGGAGACGCAGCACTCACCCACGATGAAGCTGGGTCCAAACCTCCCAGTCTGCTGTTTGAGGTGCTTACACACATGCTCACACAGAGACAACATAGAGACAACCCCCAACCCATTTCCTCTGTGGAAGAATTCTAGATCACAGAAGCCATTCTAAACTCCGCTAGAGCAAAAAACTTCAAAGAATAAATTGAATTTTCTGTGATTAACTATGGGTTAAAAGTCTAGTTTTTTTTTTATTTTTATTTTTTAATTTATTTTTTTTACAGCTCATTAACATCAGAACTTAATCTAATTACATGAGTTTGCACCTGTGGAATTGGCCTTTGATTCTTTTAAAAACACATCATGTGAACACGTACAGTGAAATTGCCCCTTTTACTTCTGAGCTAGAAGGAATGTTAGGTCATGAGTAAAAAAGATTCCAGACTATCCCCACCTTATGAGAGCAGCTAGCTATAGGTAAGGGGTGGGGTCAGGATCCTCCCAGTTCACCTATATGAATTTCTGTCACATAGCCAGGGCTCACAAGTCTACTTGCCACAGTGTATTTCCTGCCATGGGCTCGTGTTCCCACAGGTGGTTGCTATAGCGGTGCTAAGAAATGGCCTCTGGTCATGAGAAGGCCAATGGCCTCCACACTGATTGAGCTTCTGAGGAGATAGTCTGGAAATTCATGGTTAGAAGCATGAAAGACAGAATGGCAAGATCCCAATATTTACAGTCACCTGTTTTCTCCTGTGAATTTAATAAAGGGATGTCTACCACAGCTCCGCAAGCACCACTCACTATTTATGGTGTGAAAAAAAGATAGTGACTTACTATGCAATGTTTAGTTTTCAAAAGATGAGGTTTACTTTTAAAGTCACAGAGTTGAGTTTTATCCTCTGCATGCGACTGCATCTGTTGGCATTGTTGGTCAGTTCTGTTCTGCAGCTGGCATTTTTTCGTTTGGACAGGATCTCACTAAGTAGACCAGGCTATCCCTCAACTCACAGGGATCTTCCTGCCTTTGATGTATGACTGTATCTGGGGTATATTTCCTAATTTCAACACTTAAGACTTTATTCTCCCAAACCTTGGAGTTTCATAGTTACCCTCAAAATAGGGAGTTCCTCAAATGAAGGCATCATAAGAGTCAAAGGTGGCCTTAGACAGTATTTCAGCCTAAGGAATGCTGTCATAGCTGAAACTTTTGACCTTAGTGCATGTAGTTAGCCTGTTCCATGTTGTAGTTGGGGAAATTCAGGCTTTGCCAAACATCAGCTAGTTCACAGTTGAACAAAGACTGTGAAAACCTGGGCTCTTCCTTCAAGGATTTGTCTTATTTAGTAAAATAAATAAATAAATAAATAAATAAATAAACACATGTGTTATAAAACACAATGTAAAATAAATAAAGATAATGTGGGATAAGCTTTGGACCATGAGTGCACCCGAGAAGCAGTCATCGCTGGTTCTAGAGCCTCAGAAGCTCCCATGGTCGGGCCCCAAATTCAGATGCATCTATGGAATCATTTAAGGTTCTCTCTGCCGTCAGCAGCCGGTAGAAACACTGATTGCTTTTCTCTTCTCTCTGGCGTGATCATGTGAGCTTCCTCACATCACTGCCTGTGGCAATCCCCACCAGAGAAGCTCCGGGAGCTGCCAGCCATTGTTTCAGCAGCATCCTGCCTCTTCAGGGCCCCTTCATTTCCCTGTGGCTCTCACTCCTGTTTTCCCTCCAGTGCCAAACCCTCTTAAGACCGACTCCCTGGGCCGGAACAATGAGACCTGGAGAGTCGTGCCAACATATTGTAATTCTCCAGCAAGCAGCCAGTGCCAAGAATTAAACCCCATTCCTGCCAGCGCAGTGGCTTACACACAACCTGAGGTCCATGCTTTGTGTGCATGTGTGTTATTTTTCGGTTTTAATCTTCTTTGAGCTACCGTGGCAGAGAACATTAAGAAACTGAACGAGTAAAACGTAGGTATGCATGATATTTGACGTTTTAGACTAAAGCCCGTGAATTAGGCCACAGTAAATCTACCACTGTTTATACTTTAAATCTGTAGCGTCAACTGAACTGCATCATTCTTCACCTGCGTTAATGCATACATGTAGCAAGGGCATCATCGAACTATTGAAGGAATAGTCATAGCTCAAATTTGAACGTGCCTGTTGTTTCTCAAATCAAGAAATAAGTGCTGTGTGGATAATCCAGAGGCTGAATTCTTAAAGATGGCGCAGCTTTTCTCTATCACTTAGATACACATTTTATAGAAGCAAATGGTTAGCTATAAGCTGAGCGTCCATAACTGGGTGATGTAAAACAAAAGGCAAAACAGAATAAGCAACCCAATGTCACGCAAACCTAATTTGCACTTAACAAATGTGCAGCCCTTTTCTACAGGAGCTAGATATTTTTAGGTGCTAATAGACTGCCAAGGAAGCCATGGAATATACAGTATTTAAACATTTTTTCCAGGATATTAGCGTTGAGCAATGACCAGTAGTAGTCACTATGACTTAAAAACAGTCTCGACTGAACTCCGCATGGATGGTCAGTAGCACGACCAATTATTAAGTTTCAAATACTCCTGCAAAAAAAAAATCATAAACCTAATTAAATCTAAAGGCAGGATGTGCGGCCTCTTCCCCAGCACAGAGTTTTTGTCACATGCTGTGGGGCTGCAATGTACGTTCTGGCTTCTGCTTTGTGGTTGGTCCTTGGACTGAACTCAGGACTTTATTCATATTAAGCAAACAGCTTGAGTTGTATGACTCCTACCATACATTCCTTTACCAGAGAGCTAAGGTTTTGGAAGGATGGGATTTTAGTTCCAGTTTCTTTACCACCCTCAGGATCAGCTGATTACTGAGTGGCAGGTAATGCTGTTGGAATTGCCACAGTGAACCCAATAACCTCTCTTAGGACTTATCCCTGTTTGCACTCAAAGGTGCCCTCTGAAAGCTCACAGGAGCTGAAGCGTACAGGCCAGCGCATAAGTTAGTACCATTCCAGGTCTTCACTTGAGCAAAGACAGTAAATAAGGACTTGGTGGGGGAAGACTCAGGTAAGCCTGCAAATGACATCAGTAGAAATTCACTTCAGGAGGACAGATTCTCCTTGTCAACATAATACTCGGGGGCAACTGTTATACAGACCAGGGTCAGCAGTAGATTCTTACATATAAGAAAAGCCCTGTGTACACAGGAGACCAGCAGGGCCCAGGATAGTTCTGGAGCCCACCCATCACTGCAGCTGCACTACCAATGTCAAGTTCCAGGCTATGTTACAAAGTTCTACACATCTCCACAAACCACAGAAGTCAAGCTGACGTTGTGCAGCCCGCGGACTGCACCAGCCCCACTTTTTAGATGTAATTATCCTCAAGTTACCTAAGCCTGGAAAGGCTTTCCTTTTAGTATTGTCAAAGTGAATGCCTGTTTTCACTAGAATGTTATTAAAAAACTTTCTAGAAGAAAACGAAATGGCTTTGACAAGGCTACTTTTATGAGTTTTAACAGCCAATCAATCCCAGAGACAGACAAGACCCAAGTTACTTGTGATAAGCTGAAATACTCTTGTTGTGCTGGCTGGAAAATTGTACTTGTTAGTTCAGTATACCCAACCTGGAATCACCTTTTAAAGAGCATTTTTCATTGCATAATTAAATATGCCAAAATTAATATGGCATAGTTGCCACATATCTATAATCCTTATTTGCTCCTTACAAGGATAATTTGTGTGAATGCTGTTATGTCTTTTTTAAGATTTAATTTTTATTAATGTACATGTGTGTCTATGTGGATCTCTGCAAAGTATACAGAGGTACCCGCCAGGAGAGGGCATTAGATCCCCTAGAGCTGGAGTCGCAGGCCAGGGGATGAACCTTACTAAGACAATGGTGCTGGAAAACAGACCCAGGTCCTCAGGAAGAATGGTGTGTGCTCTTACCCACACAGCCATTGCTCTAGCCCAGTGGGTCTCAGCCTGCAGGCCATGACCCCTTTGACAAACCTCCACTCCCAAAAAGTATTTACACTATGATCTATACAGTAGCAGAATTAACAGATATGAAGATATAACAAAATAATTTTATGGTTTGGGGTCACTTCAACATGAGGAACTGTATAAAAGGGTCCATCACTAGAAAGTTTGAGAACCACTGCTCACTCTCGCTCTCCCTCCCCCTCCCCCTCCCCCTCCCTCTCCCTCTCCCTCTCCCTCTCCCTCTCCCTCTCCCTCCCCTCCTCTGGTGTGTGTGTGTGTGTGTGTGTGTGTGTGTGTGTGTGTGTGTGTGACTGACTGGTTTCATTATCTGACCTGAACTTCTGATCTTCCTCCTCCAGTTCCCAAGTTCTAGGTCACAGACATTCCCCACCCACTCCTCTCAGTCACCCTCCTGCACACATACTACATAATGAGCAAGCAGTGGAATCGCTGATTGCCTCAGTCACCCCCATCAAAAGCTAGCTGGTCTTGTGTAGCCTGCAGACAATTCTACATGGTAGTTTTATTATTAGATCCCACCAAAAACACTGCAAGCTATGTGAGGGCAACATTCCAACAGGGAGCTGCTGAAAGTCATTCCTCTGGTACAAAAACTCTTTGTCTTTTTACTACTAGATATAAAAAGAAAAATAATGATTTAATGTCATAAAACCTGACTCCATCTCTTACCGGTTTATTGCTCTTTGGCAAGTAATTTACCCTCTTGCTACCTCAAGTTACTCACCTGAAAATAGGATAATGACTGCTCTTATCTCGTGTTTGCTGTGAAAGCTAGTGTATGCAAAGCCTTTAAATAGGGTTAGGCTCATAATATCACTCAGAAATGTTAACCAGTGTTACAGATACAAGTCAGCTTTTGGCTATCAAATAGAACTACTTACACACACATGCACACAGAAACACATACATAAACATATATACACACATATATACATATGCATATATATGTATGTATGTATATATATATATACAGACAGACACATAAATCAATGTACCTATGCATATACACATATATATACATATACGAACATGTATATACATATTTATACACAATCATGTATATGTAGGCAATATATACACACACTCACATATATATGCAGATATATACACATAAACATGTACAAAACCCTTAAGTACATACATACACATATATACACATAAAAAACATGCACACACACATACATATACACATAAACACATATACACATCTGCCTTCAGCTGTAATTATACTGTACTAGTGGTTCCCACATGTATTTCTATAATGAGGACTGCCACTTTTTGTCCTTTATGATAAGGAAATGGATATAGCTGTAAGGAGGGAGCTGATTATTTGTAGGTTAATATATGAAATGTCTCAAAAAGCACAGAAAGAGATTCAGCTGGTCTTTCTTTCCTATTTCCTTTGGACAACTGTCTTTCCCAAGGACGTCGGGGTTGCCAACACTATAAGGACATACACCAACAGCAGTTTGTACTTTCCATTTACTAGCGTCCCAGCCCACCCACCAATGCCACTCACCCTGATCTTCCACCTCCACAGTGACAACATTTTAACTTTAACAGTGGGAGAGCATGGCTCTCACATACAAGTCCTTGCATAAAGTGCACAGCTAATGAACACTGTCCATTTGGAGCCAAATAGGTGACAAAGTCAGAAGATAGTAGACAGATTAGACAGTAGTAGAAGGTCAGCATCAAGTTCCACACTTGCTAGTTTCCATGAGAGAGAGGGGACTAGAGAGCAGGAGGGAGCCAGGGTTGCTAGGAGGAAAGGCCAGAGAGGACACACAACGTGATGGAAAACGGAGGGAAGGGTGTGGACTGCACACACACAGTGGCGCTCTATAAAACTCCCAACGTTTCTTCTGCAGGATCTTCATCTCAATTTCACCCACCAAACAACTGGTCTGGTCAGAGAAACGCTGTAAGAGCTTTCATTCTCTGTCTATTCTACTTGGTTTAGTATTCTCTCCTTTGTCTACCTATATATGATGGACCCATTAAAAAATAACACAAAAACTGCAGAATTAAAGCTTAAGGTATTTGAGAATCGAATTAAATTAATCTCAGAAGACTACCTTGCACATAAAGGGGGAAGCCTGGGCAGGGTCACGTAAGGACTTCGAAGCTTTGTGAAGATGAGACCCTCCTACACCTGTGAACCGGATGTTTATCAGTCTATATGGCAAGATCAAGCGTGGACCGTGTACATCTCTTACCATATTTAAGACAAGGACGTGTAGGTGTATGAATCATAACCCACAGAATTATCCAACTGCAAACAGCAGATTCATGCAATCATTCATGTATGAGCATTTAGAACATGCTGCAATCCGGTTTTATGATCACAGTTGTAAGAATTCTGCAGTTGCTCCAAATGCAATTGTGGCACGTGGAGAAGGAAAAGGAAACCCCAAGATCATCGAAATAGAAACCCACGTGACACGCGGGAGAACAAGGACATGTGTCCAGGTGCCTGGATGTGCAAACTAAAGCACAGTCAGGGAGAGGCTAAAGCATCACACACACACAATCTTTCCACACTGACACATGTGAGCCCATGCCACAAGTCCCACCTGCCAGATGACTGGCAGGATATTAAGATGGCCAGGACTCCTCCCTCCCTGCCCTCAGAGACTAGGGAAGCTGACTAGCTGAGAGGAGACACTGGTTATAACTCAGGAGAGACTGTCATGTTCAGATACAAAGGATCAGGGTGGAAAACAAGCAAACGGAGAAAATGCACTCCAACTGTTTAACATCAAGTGTCAAGCTTCGCACACGGTCTTCCAAAGTGAAACAGCCCCCACTCCCTCAGGGTTCATTATCCCTGTTCTCTCGTGACCCTTTAATGAATTTCGGATTGTGTCATTTGTAGAGTAATTTCAGAAGACAAAATACAGGACTTTCATTTCCAAAGTATGAGTTAATGTTCCCA
This sequence comes from Mus musculus, assembly GCF_000001635.26. Taxonomy (NCBI): domain Eukaryota; kingdom Metazoa; phylum Chordata; class Mammalia; order Rodentia; family Muridae; genus Mus; species Mus musculus. The sequence goes on from NT_166305.2 coordinate 514,216, forward strand.
GACCTAGACATAATCCCATCAAAAGGAGAAGTGCTGCTATGCTAGCTATGATATCCTGATTCCATCCACTAGTGTAGAATACAATAAAATAAATACAGAGAAATCCATTAGGGATTTTATTTACATATGATTTTCATTGAGGAAGGAACAAATTAAATAATTAACAAGAAATGAAAAAGTAAAAAATAAAAACAAGATAACTAACAAAAGCCAGAGAGATTGGCAAAGTTTTGGCTTTCCTGACATCACCAGAAACCAACTGCACTTGATGGTGAATGCAGTGGGTATAAAATTATTCATGTTCAGCCCATCTATCCATGCATTAAATTTGAATGGGAGTATTTGTTCATCATTATTGTCTTTGCTTTTAATGAATCATATATATTATGTGAGATACGAGCTCTATAAAAATGAAAAATACATCACACAGATTCAACCCAATCTCTATCTTTTGTATGATTTATACATAGCGTTTACACACACACACACACACACACGGGCATACACATGCACGCACACATACACATGTGCACATACACACAGTTGCACAGACATGCATATGCACACACATGCAGACACATGCATGTACACATGCACATGCATACATGTACACATATTCCTGCGCACACATGTGCACATGCACACACACACACATGCAGTCAGAAAAGCATCACATGCTTTTCCTCTGCTCACTTATCCAATACTGACCAGTCACATCCCACAGTAGCACTGTGATGGTGCTAAGCCGCTCACAGGAAACTCAGTGTCATAACCAGACAATCAAATCAAGCTTTTTGTTCCAGGTGCTCTCACGCCACTGAGTTGCTGTCCTAGACCCTCATCTACTGTCTCAGAAAGGGTGTTCATGTCCTCCTTGAATTGCCCAACCAATGAAGAGAGAACCAAAGGGAGGACGGACAGGGTGTGTTGGTAAGCACTCTTATACAAGGTAACATTTCATTATTAATAATAATCAATATGTAAGCCTTGTATAAGTGATAGTGTGTATATTAATAGCATCTATATAATATAGTATATAATTATGTATATGAGTTCCTACTGTGTGATTACATGGTCCATGAACCCTCATTTAAAACACTTAAATTGAAATTTATGTTATATATGTCATATGTCTGTCGTGATATATATATATGTGTGTGTGTGTGTGTGTGTGTATATATATATGTGTGTGTGTATATATATATATATATATATATATATATATATATATATATCATATATAACATATAAAACGAGGGGCCATGAACCATGTAATCATATAGTAGAAACTCTCACACATTAAAAAGAAATAATGGAATTAATGCTATAGATATACAGAAGTTATGTAAATGCCAAAAGAGAGAAAATAATCATAATATATAATATGCGATATGTAATACAGAAGATGTAATATACAATGTAGAAGATATAATATAATATAGATGTAATATGTAGTATGCAATGTGTAATATTTATTAACCAGTTTCAGGATATAAAATTCTACTAGACAACAACTTCTAAGAATGGGACCATAAATCATTTTTTCCATTATTTGGATATTTTGTGTCACAGCCTCAATTTCAAATAAATTAAATGATGTAAATAAGTAAGAAAATATGAGTGAATTTTTTTCAACAAAGTGTGAACTCTCTGTTTTTCTCAGCATGCACCATGTCATTGAGGCTGGATAGAATCTTGCGGACGCTGGGACTGAACATCTATAGTGAGCGAGAGGCTCGCCAAAGACAACATTCAGAGGTCATCAAGCAGGTCACTTTCCTGTGTCTTGGCTGAGGTCCAGGAACCTGAACTTTTCATCATTCATCTTGATGAACAAACACTGAATCAGAGTTTGAAAAGATGGACGGAAAACATCCCATGGGGATGAAATCCTAGAAGTGAGTAGGATTTGAAAGAGCAGAATATGCTGAGTTCTTCTTGCAAAGGAGGATGGGCCAAACAAATGCCACACTTTCATTTGAGCACTAATCAGACAATGTAAACTAAAAATATCCAATTGTCTTCCAGTGGATTTGTGTTTACAGCCACAGGACACGGGACATTTCAAGGAGAAACATAGTGAAGAACTGTCAAGGATCCAATGTGTCTTTCAACCATTACACAGGAGAGCACACGTGACATAGGGGAGCACATGTGACATAGGGGAGCACACGTGACACAGGGGAGCACATGTGCACAAGGTTTTACTGGTAGATTATGATAAAATTTGCAAAGTGAGGGATCCCGAACCGTGTAATCACACATTAGAAACTCATGCACATTTAAAAATCATCAACAGAATGCACCATTCATACAACAGATGTACAGAAGTTACATAAATGACAAGAGAGATAAAACAAATCTCAGAGATAAGAAGGTCATGGCTCTGAATGGTGAAAAATGAAATGGGGCAGGTTCAAAAAATGCCATAGGTGACTCGGGAAATCCAAGAAATACAAACTAAAAGAAGTTCCCTTCATTCAGAAAAGCCTCTAGACAAAGCCCTTTGGGAGATGGTGGGGCCACAAGTTATTAACCCTGGGCATCAGATTATGGCAGAGAACGAAACACTTGGTCCACCCTCCTCTGAGCATAACTGACATGGGTTTCCACGGGCCAGCAGAATTTTAATGATTATCTTTCATTCATTCTTAAAAGAACGTTGGTCAATACCATGCAGTGAACCACCTTCCACGTGCAACGGCTGAAATGAAGACACTGTGGTGGTCACGTGACAGTGCTTAGATGCGGGGGAGGAGGGCACAGAAGACGAGAGAGGGCTGCCGAACGGCCTGATTTTGTACTTACTTTCCTGCCAGTGACAAGGCAAGAGTGACCTAGCTGAATTCTACATGTGACATAAAAGGCAAAGTCAACAAACTATAGATATATAACACCAAAATCAACTGTGTGCCCATATATTTAGAATATCTAACATACAATACTTACACAGAATTTGAATTCTACTCCTCATAATAAAGGGTAGGTGGTCAGGTGTGGGTCAGGAAGGCGTCATATACATTTACCATAGCGTGAAGTAAATCCCCCCTTTCGCTATGAGTCACTACATTACAAGAATAAACATTTTAGGAGGCAGAAAAACTCATTTAAAACAGTCTAGGGTTTGAATTATTAACACTTACCAATTGAAGAATAGATGAATATTTTATTTCAGAAGGATGTGAGAATCCAATGACACTAAGGAGCACCTAATCTTCTGACCAGAGGGGGCAAAAGCGAGCCTTCACACCTGGGAATCGTGAGAGGGAGTGAGGGCGAGCCTTCACACCTGGGAATAATGGGCTTTTTATGGCTGGGAAGCCTGAGTTTCATGTGTTAGAAATGCAAAGGCGTTAGGACCTCTGTAGAGTCGTAACTAATCCCCTAGGACTGGGGCCTGGCCATCATAGTGAGACCCTGTCTCAAAGAATACGAACATACAAACAAACAAAACATAGGTTGCACAAGGTGACCATTTCAATGTGAGGAACCTGATACAATAAATATATAAATCATTGTTACAGTTTTGTCATAACTCAGACTGATCTGTATTTACGTGACACGATCGGCCCCAAAATCGAAGTTCTCCACTTGAAGCATGTGTGTCTCTCCACAGTTGGGGATGGGAGTGCTCCTTCCCAGTCAAGGGCGAGCACAACAGAACAGAGATTTTCAGAGGTGATAGAGCTGGGTTCCTTAATAGAAAATGTATCTTTTCATTAAAGCAAACATCTAATAATCTAATGAATTTTCCAGCCATTCAGACAACACTGGGCTATTATAACTGTGCACAATTTTGATTCACACCTTGAGGTTATTCTCACTCTTCCTATTTTTCCTGTAAATAATTTGGCTTATACCACAACATGCACAAAGCCAAATCCAGAAATATAAAGAGTCCATGGCAAATCAAGCCACAGTAGACACAAATCCAGCACATATCTGAGTTTAACTGAAAATCCTGTTATTGTAGGCATTTTTATCCTCTCTGTTTTCGGGGTAACACACAGGGGGCAGGCAACACAGCCATCAGTAGCCACAGCAAGGAGGGGATAAAAATAAGACGGAAAACAATGTATTCCTCACTCTATGGCTTCCAGAGGTGTTTCTTTCTGGGCTGCCCCTAAATCCTTTCAGCCTCTTACCTAAATTACACTAATGAGGCACCTAGAGTAGCCACTCCTCACTAGCAGGTTCAGGTCTCCAGTTGGGCACCTACAGTTTCCTACATTACAGACGGTGGCCTAGAGGGGACATCTGTTTACCACATATGATACCGTATTACAAAATAAACAGGAAAACCACTTGAGAGACCAAGATGGTTAGATCCAAATGAAACTGTAATTTTCCAAGGTTCACAGGGGCGATGCCCAGGTCTGTCATCTTCTCCTCATAGATATACATTCCTATTTTCCCTTCAGGAAGTAAAGAGTTTAGAATGTCAGTGCAGTGAGATACGACACTAATGAACACACCAATGCTAAGGGCTCCCTACTATACCATGACACTCAGTACCACTATATGCCTTTATTAAACCTAAATATATTATGCTAGATTATAATCAATTTTTATAATACAACTTTTATAATAATGCTCATAGCATGTGGCTACCAGGAAAGCTCTTATAGTGAGATAGCTGGCTGTATTTTTCCATTAAAGCCTTCTTGTGGAGTGTCTATAGTTCTTCCTGTCACATATTTCCAGCTAACTGTTCCCTCTGTACTTATGTTTGCCTAACAATAGCCAGTCCCCTTTCAATGATTAATTGTGTATAGCACCAATTTGCTTCCTTCCTTTTGGTCAGGATGCCTCGCTTGGCACCAAACCAACTCCCTACCCATTCCCTTGTCCCATTTCTTTCCTCTCCACAGGTCACTCACTATCTTCCAACCCTCCAAGTTGGCCTGAATCACATTAAGTCAAAATTATTAGGAGCTCGCAGCAACCCCCCAACAGGAGGCTACTCAGTTAACTAAAACAAAACGTTGAGGGACCAAGGCTGCTGCTACTGAACCTCAAAGTGCTATGGTCACTCAGAGGAGACCTTGACAGTCTTGAGAGAACTGTGACTCTGCAATGGTAAAGCCTCTCTCTCTCTCTCTCTCTCTCTCTCTCTCTCTCTCTCTCACGCACACATCCATGCACATATACATACACTCTCAAAATCCCTATCAAATTCTCTACTTCAGAATATTTTTGCATGTGTTTCTTTACTCTTGTGCTTTTTGCTTTGTTTTCTGATTCACACACTTCGCGCGCGACACGTCACAGCCTGCAAGCAGAAACAACATCACATAGAAACCTCACTGGACAAGGATAAGTCTCAGGTTTCTCAGACCATCACCTAACTGGCAAATATGGCATGTCTGTCAGTTTTCTTTCTGAAGCCCTCTTTCTGAGAAGATCGGGCATTCTTCAGAACAGACATTGGAATCTGAGTCTTAGCTAATTTTTCTCAGAGTTTTTATTAGATTCAAGTCAGTGAATGGTTAGTCTACTGGCTGGAATCCAGGGTGCTTAGCCAGAGTGGAGGGGTGCTTGCTTCACAAAGTTAAATACATAACAGGTTTGTAAACACACTGTAGCTTTCAAGCACAATAGAGTGCTCAGCAAAGCCTGCCTCCTTAGATGTTCATAGGAGAAGAGGGGAAATGCAAACCCATGTTCATGAATGCAGTCATACATGCAATGTCTCCATACGTATCATGTTCCATGGGGCATCATGGAGGTTCCCTTGTTATCTAGAGGTAGATTCTATATCACTCCCCAAGTTTACTTAACTCTCCCCATTCACTCCCCCCACATAAGGAAGGGTGGGGAGAAAACTAAGAACTCTGCATCAGCTTACCCAGAGATCTGCTACACTGCCTCCCTGTTCCTATTTTCTTTATTTGTGTAGCTGTTAGACATTTCTGCAGAGAAGGGGAGCAGCAGCCAGGCTCGCACAACAAAAGGCCTACTGTCACAGAGCCAGCCTCAGACATGGTGGAAACCGGCCCACAGGAAAAGGCCTGGCTCCAGTGTTAGGCCCCGGCCGAGTACAGTCTCTATATTCAGTTAAATTGGCAACGGGTCTCAGTGTTCCTGGCTTTGAGCTGTGAACAAGGGTCGGGATTGAATAACCAATTACACAACCGCTGACTGAGTTTACTCAAGGTTTGCAAACTGCTATAATAGCCCAGTATTCAGGCGACTGTTTCATCCCCAGCCAGGTGCGGTGTCATATCTACCCTCATGTTCCATTTACATGTCACCTTATCACATACGTCCATCAAAAAGGTTAATACAGTGTCGCACTCGACACTTAAATGAGGGGCTCTGCCTCTCCACTGGGCACTTCACACCGACACCTCTCTTTGTCTCTCGCTTTCCCTCTGTAAGTTAAACCAAGTTTCTGTCAGAGCTACAAAATGGAGTTTGAAAGAACAGTAGCTAACTGTCGACAGTTTTCCAAAACACTGCTTACACTAATCGGCTGTTTGAACCACCTCAGTGTACCAAGAATGTGACAGTTCTGCCATTTGGCTACTCACAGGGGCACCCAGATCTGAGGCATTTCTATCGACCAACCCAGAAGTGCGGCTTCCTCTTTTGCCAAAGCGAGCATCTCAGTCAACATTCAGGGACCGTAGCAGTCCCAGCGCATGGCAATGCCTGTCTTTAGACAAACTGTTGAGATGGAGCTCAACTTCCGACATGGAACTGCAAGAAGTATTCCTGGATATCTACATAGCTGACATCATGGAATGAGTAACTCCTAGCCGATAACCAGAATGACAGACGTGGAGACATGAAGGGCTATCGGACTTGGGGAAGAGAGTTGGCAAGTTTTGATATCTTGATCTTTACCTTTGAATTGTAACCCGTGCTCCCATGAATAGGTCATTTAGAGATAATCCAGTCTTCGCCACTGAGGTTGTTTATCTTTAAAAATGATTAATACAGATTCTAAAGCTTTTCCCCCAAAACTATAAAATACTCAAGAAGGCACAGTGAGTGAAAAGTTAATCTGTGCTTATGAAAAGGGACGTTAATGTTGCTAAGGGAGCCAAGATACTGAGAGAATGGATTGACTTGCTGGAATCTCTAATAAAAATCCCACTGGCATTCTTCATTCAAATAGGGAGAATAATCTCAAATTCAAAGAGAACCGAAAATGAAACAAAGCAACACTGAGAAAACAAAACAACAACAACAACAAAACATAACTGGAAGTCATTAGAGTCCCCAAATTAAAATTACATGGTAAGCCTTAGCTATGAAAATCAAAAGATTATACATAAAATACATAAAGAATGAAGCAAAACATAAAACCCTCAAATAAAGTGAGGTACACATGGCCATCTAAGATCTGACAACCAAACAGCCACTGTGCAGCAAAGGCGATCTCTTTAATGGATGGTGCTGCAGAGAGTGGATTTTCACACCCAAATAATGCAATTAGATCTTTATCCTACACCAAACAGGACAAAAATCTAAACACAAGAAGCTCTTTGACACTGACCTTGGCAGTCATTTCCTCAAACTCACACCCAAATCCCAAAAAGTTAAAAATGAGTCAAGATGATTCCAGAAACTAAGAAAGATTTTTCCTATCATAGGAAGCAACTGAACAAGCAAAACCAAGCTGAAAGAAATGAAGAAACTATAGATTGGGGAGTACCCTACAAAGCAAAGTATATATCCAAGGCTATATCAAGAACTCATGCAATTAATAGCATGAAGACATTAAACCAGATCAAGAGGTAGGCAAGGGTCAGGGCTGGAGAGACACTAGCCCTTCCTGGAAGAACCAAGTTCATATCCCAGTGGCTCACAACTATCTATAACTCTCCATAGCCCATATCAATATCCTCTGCATCCTTCTGCCCTCCAAAGACACCAAGCACTCACATGGTACATACACACACACACACATGCAGGCAAACAATCATATACATAAAAGAAAAATAAATAATTCTTTAAAAATAAAACTGGTAAAGGACATTAATAGATATTTCTCAAAGAGATACAGACAAAACCTCAGATTGGGGAAGGTTGTGCCACACTCCCTGGCATCACAGAATTACAAATCCACTGAGATTATAACTTAAGCCTGTGGACATGGTTATGACCAAAATATAAGATTTCCCAGGTATTGGCAAAGGTGTAAATACGATAGCACTGGGCACTATACGCAGGGTGAATTTCTGAACATTCATTATGGAAAATAATATGATTATTTAAAAAGGAACTAAAAATAGACCTGCCATATGGACCAGTGATATATTTTTCTGGGCGTGTACCCACAGGAAATGAATCAGGACCTCTAAATACATCCATACTCCATTGCTCTTCACTGCAATGATCACAAGAGAGAGAGAGAGAGAGAGGGAGAGAGAGAGAGAGAGAGAGAGAGAGAGAGAGGAAAGAAAGAAAGAAAGAAAGAAAGAAAGAAAGAAAGAAAGAAAGAAAGAAAGAAAGAAAGAAAGAAAAAGAAAGAGAAGGAAGGCAACCTACTTCCCCGTCAATATACAAATGTTTGAAGGAATGATGGTGTTGGGATGGTTTTGTGTGTATGTGTGCGTGTGTGCACTGATAGTTCCTTCTCTATTGTGATAAAAACTGATGGCCAGGACCAAGTTAAGGAAGAAAATGTTTATTTGGCTGTAGTTTTCTATAGTCAACAGTGGTGAGAACAGTGTGGTAGCAGGAAGCTGAGAGGTCAAGCCTTCAACCACACTCAGAAAGCAGAGAGAGAACAGGAAGGCAGGTAGGGTTCTGAGCTTTGGAAGTCAGATCCTCAGTGACAAGCTCTCTCCAGCAAGGCTGTACCTCTTAACGCTTCCTTAATCGCTCCCCACAGCTAAAACAGCTAGAGACCAAATGCCCAATAGATCTAGAGTGGCAAAAGTTTGATATGTTGTCATGGATGGACTTGTGGTGTCTTCTTTTCAAATACTGGGCTCTTACTATGCTCATTGTTTGTAATATCAAAGTAGTAGAAATATTATTCTGATGAATACATCTAGTGTTATATCTGTAACTCACACATTTAATATGAATAGTGGAGTTTTTTAATTCACCTGTGTGTTTCTGCCACCTCCATGAAAGCATCAAGAATAGTACAAAACAAAACAAAGCACACCCCTTGTTTCCAATTTCTGGACATAGCTCTGTGAGTTCACATCATTTGTCCACTAAACCCAATGGTAGTACAAACTGGTAAAACAGAATCTATTCTGAAGAATATGATTTCTAATTCTGTGCAGTCCCATGTTCTTACACAGCATCCACTACAGGAAAATTTATTGATCTTTTTTTAAAGGAGGAAAAATAAGCTATGTTTCAAGAAGTCTTGGAGATGTTAATATAACCGGCATACAAGTCACCAACGGACTTAGAATACACTGTGAGACATCACTGTGCTAAGAAATAGCATGGTGGGGCTGCCTTGAGTGGGTGGCTCACTGAATTGAGCCATCGATGGGTCAGGGCAATACCGTGGAGAGAAAGAACCCCAGGAGAGAGTCCCAGCACCTTTGAGTCTGGAAGCGGATAACTGATGATGAGTGAGGACTTTAACCAGGGCTGCTGATAGCTACTGTTGTGGGAAACTACACCTCCCAATCTGAGACCACAGGTGAGGTCATCTCTATCACTACATCAACATGACCATGTGGGTTTCCACAGCCACTGTGAACAAAGCTGGGAGGGGGAGATTATGTCTCACATAATCACTTGTGGGCTTAGATACCCGGGTTTTATAAGCAGAGCAGTGCTTCCTCTTGGACCACATCACTGGAAAATGGCAGGAAATTTTAGGAACCAGAACATACAATGGGAATAAGAGAAAAAGGTAATTTTACATATTTTTAAAGATTTTTATAATCATGTGTTATTCATTTCTTCCTGTGAGTACTTGCATGTGGGTATGTGCATATGTGAGGGCAGGTGCCTGTGAAAGCCCAAGGAGAGTGAGTACCAATTCTCCTAGAATTGGAGATACAGGTCATTGTGAGCCATCCAACACTGGGGTTGAAACTGAAACTCAGGTCCTTTGCAAGAGCAGCCAGCACTCTTAAAAACGGAGCCACTTTTCCAGCCCTGTTTTACACAGTTTGATAATAGATGATTATAGATAGAAGTAGCCCATCTGAGAGATTTCAACCAGGTCTTTGAATTTGGCAGGCTGGCATGTACAGTTAACAATTCTATTTTTTTTTCAACTGTCCACTAAAATTCTAACTTCAAAAAGGCTCCCACAAGACAGAATATGTGAAGTTATTCTAAATAGATACATAAAACACAAACACAGACTGTGTTATGAAGTCCTGACAGACTGTGAAGGTTTTGTCTTCCAAGCAGTCAGCCGTGGAAAGCAAGAAGACAGAGGTGGATGGCAGACTCCTGACATTCTCCCAGCAGCGGGGACCCTGCACCTCCACTCTAACTCTTGCTCTTTGAGTAATTTTCTCTGGGGTAAAAATGAAGCCTGGGAGTGTTGCTACTCTGGCTATCCAGAGAAACGGGAAACACCATCACATGATTTAAGCAGAGAACCATTTAACTACCCGGAAGGAGTTCTGGGTGTGCTTCCATGAGATGCATCTGTATCCAAGATTTTGAACCCAGCGTCTTAACAGTGATGTTCTTCAGAAATATGAAGAATTTAAGTACCCATCTCTTCTTGTGTGTATGCAAACCATACTGTGCTTCCCGGTAAAGAAATACTCATGACTCATCCACAGGGACAAATTATAGGAAGGTCTAGAGAAGCAAACTTGTCACTTCAGGTCAGTTAAATAAATGCTCTCTTATCAAGAGTGCATAGAATAATCCACTTTAGAACCCGTTCCTCTTCCTGACTTTGTAGATAATGATATTAATACCATTACTACTTATGGTTTATTTATGGACCGTGTGTGACTGAGGTTCATACAATCATTTCATTCAATCTCAGAACAACTATACGAGATTGGTGCTATTGCTGCTCTGATCTATTTTAGAAGAAATGGCGGCTTAGAAAGTCTGTTCCACTTTTTTCAGAGCCGCTTCTATGGAGTTCCACAGACCACTCTCTAAACCAGGAACCACAATCCCTAACCATAAACACGTGACTCATCAGAAAAACATGAATACGTGGCACCGCCCCTGGGTTCTGTTGGGTGATCTGATTTTGATATTTCTAGGCTTCTGGTTATTTCGGTTTAGAATGAAGCCCGTTTTTTTTTTAAAGGCCCACAGCTTCTCTGGAAAATTGCCTTCTGTGTATTTTTCCAGGGTCATCTTGTCCTATTTTTTCCCATCATGCTCTGGTCCCTGCGACCATTTTCCTAGTTTACCGAGTTGCTGATTTTAGCATCCCCTCTCTGTGCTTTCCCCAGTCTGTTTGCTGTTTCCAACAGTCTCCTCTGCAGACCCCATGATTGACAGCTTCTTCTGTTCCCATCTTCATCCCATCAGATCCCCCCACCTTTCAGAAAAGTCTTCTTCAATGCAGCAAAAGCATTCAGGCACATCCCTCACTTCTCCTCAGTTTCTACCCAACGTCCTTCATTGCAATACATCTTCTTAGTTGTGAGTTTATCTGCTCTCCGTTCCCATTGACATCCAAGCTGCAGGGACTTGTATCTGTCCTGTTTGCTGCACACTTTCACTTCCTAAGGCTGACTTTGGCATCTGTGAGACGTAACAAACCCTGTGTTGAGTGAACAGATGCGCGTTCTACCAACACGTAGTGACTCAATCTGCTCCAAGGTGACTCAAGTCGACCCATGACTCAGAGGTCATCCTTGGTGATGGGAAGACCATTCTTGGAATTGCCCATCATTAGAGGAAGGGAGGTGATAAATAATTTTATCCAAGTTTCTTAATTGTGTCCCATGGGTGCCAGGCATCAAAGGATCCACGCCTTAAACAGTACATGGGCTTTTTTGTTTCATATAAATAACTGTGTTAAGAAAGAAAGTTATCAGAATACCCTAAAATTAAGGAAGTGGGAGCTGTGGCCACATATTTTCAGCCCATTATCAAACAATTTTCAGTCTGTATTTTCCAAATTTTGAACTAATTCAGGTTCTTCCAGGATGGAATAATCTTCAGAGTGGCGTGCCCAATATATCAGTAACCAAAGCATCCATTGTATCTCTGAAATCCGTGAACACGCATACACATCAGTGCATAATTTCTTGCTATACTCATCAAACTTACTTCTACCTACATGCAAGTCTTCAGTTGTATCAGAGACTAGCAATTAACTTATGTGCTTGAATTAAACAAAATGTGTCCCCTTTTACAATTTTTCTGTGGAATTACATTGTAAAGCTACTTATTCTAAATTAAACTATGATCACTTTGAAACAAAAGGGGGTAGAGTGACAGTTTGACAAGAGTGAGTGATTCTATTTGTCCACGTGATGGCATTCACCCTGAGCGAGCTGATGTGATACAAGATGTGAGGCAGCTGCTCCCTCCTCTAGTCTTAGGTACAATGAGCCTCAAGCACTTCAAGTACCTCCTTGCCTTGTCTTAGGGAGTGTCATGTTTGAAGGCACAAACTTCTCATATGCCAGGAAATACAATGGACAATATCACATTACCAGAAGACAGGGCCATGTCAGGAGATGTTCAAGGACCGACCAAAGGACGATGAGCAATGTTCTACTTTGCAGCAAGTTCCTGAGGATTTTCTAAACATAAGATTGCCCGATTCACAAATCACTAACTGCATTCAATACTGTATTATGTAGTATGTTTACTTTAAGGTGCACATCTAAAGAAGAGTTTATTGTGTTATGGTTGATTCCATTTCCTAAACAAGTGTTGGCCTGAAAGGGAGCCATTAACAACCAGAGGGTGAGAAAGCAAGAGCAAAACCCAAACCAAGCCCCGTTCCACACTCACTGCAAAGCTCAGAGGTGCATAGGTGTGAGTAGAGAGCAAAGACAGCATCATCTAAGCAGGGGGTGAAGGGGGGAATTAGAGGAAGGCAGATGAGGAGCAAGGCCTGGTACACTAAAATAAACAAACAAACAAACAAACAAACAAACAAACAAGGATCGTGTGCATAAGGCATGAAATGGGCAGCAAAGGTTGGGAGACTTATGCCAGAAGCAGGAGTATATTTTCATAAATTCTTATTGTACAATGCTGTCACTCCACAGGAGTCTCACGGGGGCTATCCTGGGGCTATTGGTTCTTTGCTCTCGGCTACGGCCATGCTGGACATAGGAGCTGAAGACCACAGTGGCCAGTGCTGCCACTGAATCTGGTAGTCAGCTGAATTCACTCTGCCTAATGGGGTAACCATGATGCCTCCCAGACTTGGAAGGCTTTTCCGTGGGGTGTGGAGCAAGTGCATTCAAATGGCCAAATCCCTTTTCTCAGGAATGAAGACATGCATTTAAAAGGCTCTCACTCAGTGTGAGCATTTTAGGTTAAAGTCGTGTGCTAGCATGAGTATACCTGTGCTTTTCGAATATGAAACAGAACCATATCCCACCCAAAGCTATTTACAGACCATATGATGAAGTTAAATGCTCACAGCTTAACGTATCACAAAGAAAAGATACTAACCTGCATTCAACTGCTTGGCATAGAGCTTTTGTAAATGACCCAAAATTTTACCTATTACACAAATATATAGTTTAACGCACAGTATTTACACACATGTACGTACACAGTTATAGTAATTAACAGTATTTCTGTCTTAGTTAGGGTTTCTATGGCAGCGATAAAACACCAGGGACCAAAGCAACCTGGGAGGTGAGGGTATATGTTGGCTTACTTTCCACAGTCCATCTCCAGGAGTGGCCATAATAGAAACTCACAGCTGAATCAGCAGGCAGAAACTCAACCAGCAGCCATGGAGACAAAGTACTTACTGGCTTGCTCCACATGGCTTTCACCTGCCTGGGAGCCTATATGTAAATATATGTGCACATTTGTGTCAGCACATATGAGGGCATATGAGATCCTGTGTGTCCTTGAGCTTCCAGATGAGGCTCTACTGACCTCCAAGGGTTACCACAGGGATCTAACCAATTTCTCCCAAATCAATACTACTTGTTTGGTGTTCTCTTGATAAAGCTTTATATTCTTTATTTTATAATAAATAATTGATATTTTCACATTAGAATTACCTGAAAAAGTTAAGCACCAGATATTCTATGTAATTAATAAAGCAGGATGAGAAATGAATGGTATTATTCAACCCAAGCATGTTAATCCCCTCACTGCTTGACAGCAGAAGAACTACCAGGCAGTGCTCCTTCATTTGAAAGTCTTCCCACCAGAAGTCTATAGACCAGATATTGTCACAAACAGAAAGCAAACTGTGTGCTGTGGAAGTTATGCACAGAGCAACAAGCTTGAGGTACACTCCCAGTACATCTCGGGTGGCAGACATCTGGGCACGTGCTGGTTGTTTGTTCATTTGTTTGTTTTTATATGTATAGACACATATAATGATGCACATGACACAAAATTAAATTAATATTAACTTGCTGAAATCCATTTTGTGTGTGATTTAAACAAACAAGAAGAAACAAAAAAAAAATCAGGCCAGAATTAGCCCTAATCTCTATAATGAGGTAGATTTTTCAATTTTGTTTATTTGATTATTTGTAAACGCAACAACCTAGCTATACCTTAAGTTCCAAACTCTCATATATAAATGAATATGGAAGGAGGATGGACTCCAGGCTATCTTCTGCCCTCTTCAATCTCATACCTAACACACACACACACACACACACACACACACACACACACACACCTAGTCTTACAGGAGATGCTGCTTGGGGTGGTGAAGTGGGGTGGCAGCCTGGAGGCCACCTCCAAGCTGAGAAGAGCCTGCTGGTGTCTGCGGTGAGGGAGCCGCAGCTGTTCTCCTATATCTAGCAGAACTGGGCTCAGGAGGCTCATTCCTGCTCTGATGACTGATAGGTGAGCTGTCCCCTTAGTTCCCCGGCCCAGCCAGAGTGCTGTGTGTCCTGTGAGGATGGAGACAAACGTGCTTGTAGTTAGGAAAGGAGAAAGGCATCCCAGGTCACATGGCTTACTGAGGAAGCACAGGTCATCACTTCCCCCTGTGCTCTCTGTCTGTGACAGAAACATCTGCTGTAGATTTACCATGGATCTTGCTCTCTCTTTTTCCCCTTTTAAATCTCATGGTTTTGCTCTGGCCAACTAGCCACCACGCTAAAAGCATCTCTTCTTAAAGTCATGTGTTGTGACACCACTGAGTGATCAGTGTGGCAAAGAACCAAGAACTAAAGGAGCAGGCATCAGAGGTGACCTTTCAAGAAGCATCCACCCCCTCTTCCTATGAGCACAAGACAAAGCATCATAGTTTCAATCTCTTAACCATTGTCTTCTAGAGAATCAAATTTTACTACAAAATGATGAAAAGAAAATAGTTTCAGGTGGACAGCTAACTCCGAAGAAAACACAAAGGAGGGAAAACCACCCCATAAGCACCATCTGAATACAGACCTCTCTCACTCCCTCCTTTTTTCTTCCTGTCTTCCCTTTCTTCCTCCTTCCATCTCCTCTTCCCTCCACCATGCCTTCTCTGTGATTTTCCCTGTCTGTTCCTGCACATACAATTGCTTTCTTTGGTAAGACCGTACTGTTCCTTTTTCTTAAAGTCAACACAGGATAGAGGAGAATTTGGGCACCTGAAGGAAACTGAAGGCCAAGTTCAGAAAGGACTGATTACTTAGGCAAAGTAAAACTGAGTGGTGGCCATTGTTCAACAGAAGGCAGGAACCCATGAAGGGTGAAAGGACCATTGAAAAATTTATGTTACACACACTGGGATTGGACAGTCAGCATGAAGCCACCTGACTTTCTGTAGACCAGTCACATATAATTGATCGACTTAGAGACACACAGCAAGGGTCAAATGCCACCATCATTCTGTTCCATTCACACGTTATGTGACATCTACCTACGTCTCCCTTCAGCTTCCAAGATGGAGCAAAGAGGATATAACAGAGTGTTAAAGCACAGAGCATAAAAGTTGATCATACAGACATTCGGCAATCATTTACATCGCCATTCTTCTATCAAAATTTTATATCTTGTGTGATCTTCAAGTGGGTAACAGTGGTGTAGTGTTTTCTCTAAGAACTTGGTAGTAATGACTCACACCCTAAACAGGTGATAATAAACTGGAGAGTCAAATGGATAAAAAGGGACAAACTGAGAGATGTGGGAAATACAGTGGCTTTGGTGTCTCAAGAAGGTGATAGTATTAGCATATCTTAAAAGCCAGTGACAAAGTTCTATGTGTCCATGCATTTAGAGGTTGATGAATGTTAAGGACTATTAGATGAATGGACAGGTAGGAAAAAGACGAAAGGTTCATATCAGTGTAATTATCATCCATTCTTATAACATCCAGCAAACACAGAACTTCCCAAGCCCCAGACACCAGAGCCACATGTGGGATTCAGCCATGGACAAGTCAAGTGCTCCTGCCCGCCGTCATGCCATTTGTGACCAAGAGGACTGCCAAAGGGAAACGAAAACTAAACAGTGGTGACCCAGTTCTCCTGCTGTTTGAAATAAAACTACATCAAAATTTAATAGCTGAACAATTGCTATCCAGATCCTTAGGATAAAAACAAAGTGCATTTAATGTGTTTCCAAGATACCAAGCTGGAAAGAGAGCGGGTCGGAGAGGCACTAGGTTCTTGGCCCCGATCTTCTATCAATCATTTAGTGGTTGTGGTTGGAAATCCATATCTCACAAAGCCGTCCTTGGCAAGAAGACTGAGATTATTTGTAGAGTCCTGGGTGTTTCTGTGACTCGCTGGTTAATACTTTACATCTCTCTATAAACAGTATGAACCAGTCCAGGGAAGGGATGCGGGCTGAGGGAATACAGATCTCTTTGTATTCCTGCAGAAGGTTCTGTTTGATTGACACAGGGATCTCCTTCCTCAGTGAGGACCACAACCGACAAGTGTCTGGATGCATAATGATCTTTGATAAAAGTAGTGTATAAAGTAAATTGTACCAAATGCCTGTTGCCAGTCTGATTTACGGAATGTAGACATTTGGGGCTGGCTGAGAACTCATGTTTTACTGTTTTAAATGTGGCCTTTGAAAGTTGTAAATCAAAATCTACTGCCTTAAATACCTAAGTTTTCCATTTCCATCAGCTTGTTGTTGGAGGACTGGAATAAGTGTTGAACTGGTGTCACTCTGGTTAATCCAAACACTGATTTATTTTGGAAAAAATAACAAGTGGTTCGATGTTACAAAATTAAATAAAGATATTTTAATGAAAAGTCTAAATCATTACAAATATTTAGGGAATTTTGGTGTTTGTTTTTTAAAGGTTACCTTTTTATCTAAAAGCTTGCCTTGCTATGAAAAAAAATTACAGGAACAAAACAGAGATTGAATGATTTTTTTGTTTTGTTTTGTTTTGTTTTGTTTAATTTCTGGTCAATTCTAAATTTGCACAGGAGAACCTCATGGATAAATTGTTTATTGGCATAATAATATTACAGATCTCTATGCACTCTCTAAAGTATTCCTAAAACATGGAAGTATTTTAAAACTGGAAAATACACCAAGAGAGAGACATAGACAGACATACACAGAGACACACACAAAGACACAAACACACAGACACACACAGAGACCAACACAGACATATATACAGACAAACATACACACATATAGACACACATACACACAAACATAGACACATAGGCACACGCACAAACACACAGTCATACACACAAATACACACAGACATACACACAAACACACATGCAAACGCTCTCTCTCTCACACACACATAGACACACACACAGAGACAGAGACAGAGGCAGAGGCAGAGAGAGAACGAATGTCTTGGGAGTCCTCTTAGCTATGGAGAAAATGTCATCTTGACTTTACTGAGCTTACCCAAATCGACTGCGTCTCCCAATTTAAGCAGAACTATTACTAATTGTTACATGGTGTTGTTAAGCTTTCCCACACACTGCTTTGTCAGCATGTCCTTGTCCTTCGGGGACCACAGTTGCAAGGAGGAAAAGGTAATGGTGAGACTTCTTTGGTTTAGCGTTGTTTTGATGATTTGTATGTGTGCACACATCTCCATGCATGCATACATATCCAAGTGCCCACAGAGGCCCGATGAGGATGTAAGATCCCCTGATGCTGGCGTAATAAAGAGTTGGGAGACATGAGCACTAGGTCCTCTACAAAAGCACTGAGCATTCTTTTGTTTCTTTGCTTGTTTGGTTTGTTTTGGTTTTTCACAACAGTTTCTCTGTGCAGTCCTGGATGTCATGGCACTCATTCTGTAGATCAGGCTAGCCCCAACCTCCCATGGCACTCATTCTGTAGATCAGGCTGGCCCCAACCTCCCATGGCACTCATTATGTAGATCAGGCTGGCCCCAACCTCCCAGAGATCTGCCTCTGCCTCCATAGTGCTGAGATTAAAGGCATGCGCCACCACTGTCCAGCATAGTGATGATTCTTACGGCTGAGAAATCTCTCCATCCCTGAGGAATAACTTTAAATATTCAAAAATCAAATACTCTAAAGCTTTTGCTATTTAAAATAAAATACTTATTTTTCTAGTTATCAACTTGGTGCTTTTTATTTTTGCAAATTAGAACATTATATCACAGTTTCCCCATGGCTCACCCAAATCACCTCCAAGGACAGTAGTACTTCTGTATAAGGAATTACAATTTTTAAGAAATCCTTGTTGGGGCTGTAGAGAGACAGGCCAGGTTTTAAGAGCACTGGCTTCTCTTCCAAAGGACCCAGGTTCGGATATGCATCACCCACGCAGTGACTCACAACCACCTGTACTCCTGTTCTGGGGATCTGATACCCTCTTCGGGATTACAGGAACGCCAGGCAGGCAAGTGGTGGACAGACATGTACTTTAAATCAGTCCGTCAGTCAGTCAGTCAGTCAGTCAGTCAGTCAGCCAGCCAATCACTGGTCTATGTCACCCCATGCAGGGTTGACATCATTTCAGAAGGACATCCTCTAATTTGACATACTGTGAAAAGGTTTCCCTACTCAGGGTAACAGGTAGTAGAAGTTGGATTCAAACACTACTAGGAAGAAGCTATTTGACCTTCTGAAAGGAATTGTTTAAATATATCTATTTCCTTCTTGGGAATGATGATTACCATTTACATATGATCAGTTATCAAGAAATTTAATCAAATACAAGAATATAATGTTGTTAGTGGTATAAGGTATGTTTGGCAACAACTGGCTTGGTGTGTTTTCCTTCAATGCATATTTAATGAACACCTGGTTTTCCTATGGCAGAGTCTGCAGTACTCTTACAGGGACCCCATACATGTATTGGACCAATACGGCATTATTTCACGAGCATAAAGTGGCCAATAGGTGGGGTCTTAACAATAATAGTAAAGCAGGACAAAAATCTATGAGTAAATTATATTTTATGCTAAATCTGGATTCTTATTAATATTTACCACCATCATTTTTCAAATGATTTACCATCAGATCAGAATGGGAAGAACCAAATATTTAACAAAGATTAGGAAATACAATATTATAAACCACGCAGGCCCTTTGCATTGCTTTGTCTTTAACCAATTTTTCAATTAGTTTAGTGTGTTCTGTTGATTTTGGTAATAAAATGAAGAGTCCACTGTAATCATAGCTTGAGAAGCAGTGATATAAACCCAGAAGTCACTGCCATGAGGCGGGACAAAGGTCCCAGGCCACTCTTCTATCCCACGTTTGCCAGGCATGTGAATCTAGGAAAATTATGTAACTCCCTTTGACATTGAGTATTATTGTGGGGAAGACGGAACTCACACTAGAGACACGTAATCTAAATTTGAAAAATGACATATTTCAGTTGGTGAGGAGGCTCTATAGCTAAAGGTCCTTGTTGCAGAGGCTGATAAGCTTGGGTTCACCCTGCCACACACAGGGTAGAAAGAAGACAGCCAGCAGCCAGCTGGGGTTTGACCTCCACATGATCACTGTGTCACACATAAACCCACTCCAAATAAAGAAAGAAAATGTAACCAAAACGTTAAAACCTCAAATTGTCAATAAAATCAAATATGTGAAGATTATCCCAGGAGAAGCAATTGATTTAAAAAAAAAAGTCACTCACGGTAAATAAGAGTAAAAGTTCTGAAAAAGAAACTAGCTCCGTGGCTAGGAGGCAAGTGCCTGAAGTGTTCTCCTCGCTGATGGGCTGTGTGAACAGGAATTTGAGAAATAGCCCTGTCCTCTTAGCTCCCTTTCTGAAAACCAACTCCCTTGTGACTGTTTACAAACAAACACTGCAAACTCATTAATTGCACAATAAACAAAAACTTGCCACTTACGTTAAGTAGAAGACGAAAAATCAGCACAGACGTGTGAAAGTGTTACTCTAACTAATTCTAGCCTCAGGGAAGGAAGAAGTTTTGAGGGAAGCACTGAAAGTTTTCTGTGTCAGGTATTTTCATTTTGAGACGGAATGCTGCAGTCATGGGAGAGGACGATGGTGCGAGGTTATCTGTGCCTTCTGAGAATGCTCACCTAGTCTGCCCCTATGAGCTACCCAGGGATCACACAGCTTCTTCATTAAGCATCTGTACCCTAAGCTGATAGTCAATAGATGCTTGCACAACAGCGTGGCGATGTAACGCCTTCACTGGTACAAACAGACCCAGGGACTAAAGGGTAGTCATTGTGGAAGCCTCTCACTTTCCCAGATGCTAAACTCTCGTCTGTTGGAGAAGCTAAGCTTGTCCTGGCAAAAATGGGGACAGTGAGGGTATCAAAGGATCGGCCCAAAACAATATGGAGAGGGAAGGGAGCTAGTGGAACTAACTGTGGTGCAGCTGCTAGTGTCAGCTTTGCCATAATCACTAGAATGTTCTGGGATGTGTGGACTTTATTTCTGTCATGTAACCAATGGAAATGACTGCTTCCATTGTTTCTGTTGTATTATGTGTATATTGTGAATGCATGCTTATGTGCATGTGTGGGGGGGGGGCGCCTGTGTGTTCATGTGTGCATGTGTGTGTATGTGTGTATATGGTATATGTGCATGTGTGTGTGTATGTGTGTGCATGTGTATACATGCATGTGTGTCTGTGTGTGTGTATGCATGCACATGTGTGCATGTGTGTGTGTGCGTGTGCGTGCGTGTGTGTGTGTGTGTGTGTGTGTGTGTGTGTGTGTGTTATGAATGAGAATGGCCCCAATAAGCTCAATATTCAATGCTTGGTCACCACCAGGAAGTGTAATTCTTTAAAAGTATTGGGAGGTGTGGCCTTGTACGTGGAAGTGTGTCACTGGAGGTGGACGTTGAGGTTTCAAAAGCTCAAGCCGGGCCCCAAATTTTTCTCTC
Organism: Mus musculus; assembly: GCF_000001635.26. Lineage (NCBI taxonomy): Eukaryota > Metazoa > Chordata > Mammalia > Rodentia > Muridae > Mus > Mus musculus. The sequence continues at coordinate 535,576 of NT_166305.2, forward strand.
CCTTTCTTCCTCAACCCCCATCTTTCTCTGCCTAAGGATCAAGATGTAGCTCTCAGCTACTGCTCCAGTTGCTGCCTGCATGCTCCCATGTTCCGGGACATGATGACATTGGACTACACCTCTGAAACCATAAGCAAGCCCCAACTAAATGTTTTGTTTCATAAGAGTAGTCTTGGTCATGGTGTGTCCTCACAGAAATATAACAGTGAGTCAGTGAGTAAAACAAAGTACATGGTGTGTGTGCATGTGTATGTGGGTATAAGTATGTGCATGTATGTATAAGAATATCCATGTGTGCATGTATATGTGTGTATGTGTATATAAGTATGTGCATGTATGCGTAAGAGTGTTTGTGTATATGTGTATGTATGTGTAATGTGCATGTGTGTATACATGTACAAGTGTGTGTATGTACATGTGGGAATGTGTGTGTGTGCATGTGTGTGACTGTGTAGCTTCAGAATGCTTAGTTCCTTGAAAATACCAAAAATGTTGAAGTATGGACATGTAATGATTATAGGCATTGGGATTAAGATATTTTTTGAATCTATAAAAGAAAAAAAGCAAAGCTCTCTAATATCAATAGTGCTTCAGTAGAGGATGTTGTGAATCTAAAATCTTATTCATCCTAAATCTATTGCTATAAAATATCACCAAGAGTCACTTTAAACATGACACAAATGGGGAACTGGTATTGTAAAACAACATGCTATTGTTATTTCATTAAGCAGGGTGCAGTCAAGAACCTGTGTCCCCTGAATCCTTGGCCCAGCTGCACTATGGAGTTGTATTGAAAAACTTGTCAAAGCCTTTATTCTGCATATTCATGGCTAAAGGAGAGCTACGTGTTTGCTTTGACGCACCATTTGCAAATATGATGAATGCACTCATCTGAAATAAAGCTATATCAATTTAATTATCATCATAATCATATTCCTCAGAAGGAATTTCCATTGCTAACTTGGGAATTGAAGGTTCTTATTAACAGCACGCAACACTGAGACACATGGCTCTATTGTAGAAATAACCCAGAGTGCCTGCTGTCATACAATCTATCAATAATACTTCCTATTTGCATAGCTATGTGTTAAAGTCTAGAAGCATTGTGGAAGCTTCTAGCAAAGCTGAGTTATGAATCCATGACATTGTAACAAGAGGTTCCATGCTGGTGTCTATTACAGCTTAACTTGGAGGGTTAGGGGAGGTTTGGAGAAATGAGAAGGTGATTTTTGTGGACCTGTGTCAGCAGGTTGGACTGAGAGTCGGGAATAGAGGCTACTCCATTGCTTGTCTGTCATTTGCATCTGGGATTCCTGTAGCCGGGACAAGAGGCAGGACAAGCACTCGGGTAAAACGATGTTAGAGAAAAGGATAGAAAAACAGTAAGGACATAAAGAGCTGGAGTTAGAAGAAGGCATAAAAGGCAGCCATAATAAAACCCAGAAATACAGAAGAGACAGAATTGAAATAAAATGCCATGATCCACGCCACCATATGGCACTTCTAACTGAGGGTCCACCATGCTTTCTGGGGATTTATACCACCAAGATCTAGTGCCTAAGCTGCTTCTGGTTATATCAAGTGAATCAGGTGACACTAAGTTAGCTCTAGGTGTGACAAGAGCTTGGTGGCACACAAGCCTGAGTGGGAACTGTCTTCCGGGTCCTCATTAATGGAAGGAACATTGGAGTTGATTCAGCGAACCGCATTCTCATAATAGCTGTTTTCACGAATTTTTTCTTTTTAAACTCCTCAATGCAGACTAATGATACCATGCTAGAACACTGTTTAATAGAAGCGATTGTGTCTCTGCCTAAGAATGGGGCATGATGAAATCCTGCCTCTGTCCACAGAGGAAGCTGAGGAACGCTTCAGTACGCCTAGAGCTCTGGTAACCAGATATGAATATTCTATTTTCTGCTGAGCTTTTGCCAAGACTGGCACAGCAGATCTTGATTCGCATTGACAAGAACTTAGAAAGTGTAGATTATATGTTTCAGATCAGCTTAAGCAAATAATTCTACATTATGAGTCAAAACAATTTAATAAGTATTAATTGGATTAAAACTGTGGCAGGTACTACTCAATCGGAATAGAGGAAGAAACTATGTTTAAAGCGTAACACTATATTAAATATTGGTGGTGTGTTACAGCTAAAGAAGCCTATAAATATAAAAAAGTCTAGAAATATTATATATATATATATATATATATATGCGTGTATATGTATAATTATTTATAAACTATATATAAAGTCGATCTGTGGCTCTTTTATTCACATGGAAACAATACCACATTCAAGTGAAAAAGAGTCTCCCCCAACCTTCAATAGAAGCCACAAATCTATACTACGCACTGGCAGAAACAATAAAGCAACTCAGGCAAGAAATCCAGGTTTCAGGTAAGGCAGTTAATGTATTTAACAGAGGAGGAGAGGAGAAGGAGGGGAGACAGGGAACAGGCAGATGCGAAGGGGAAGCAGGGAGAGAGGACTCAGATTTAATATTTGAAGAGTAAGCAAAGACACTTACTTCCTGCAATCTTGAAGGAGCACGTGGGGCTCCCCACTACTCCATCTAGAACTGGCCTTCACGGGGACAGAATGGAAACTATCCTTTCTAGTCAATGACACTCGAAGGAAGGGCCCCATCCCCCTTGGGTTTTAGTCTGTCGATTTCCAGCCTGCTCTTAAAGGAGAACTCGGTATTTCTTAAATTAAAACATCATGGGCATAGATCAGGAGCAATGACTCATGGGTTAAACACCAATGTGAGACGGTTTGAAGCTGTTCCTTGGCCACATGCTATCAATCAGGAGCTGCCCAGAATATATGAGTGAGTCACTACGAGTCTCACTACTACCGGGAAAGCTTCCAGCTAGCACACGTGAGCCATGGGCTCGCTTTCCCTAGCATTTATCTGGAAGGGATGTGGCAGATGTATTTCAAACAGACTTCTTAAGTCTTAACTTCAAAAATATATTTTTCTAACTGTAGGCAAGTTTTATGTCTGTGGCACATGTGACAGTCAGCTCGTCTCTAAGGTTGGCTTTACAGTGGGTGCTAATATTTGACTTCAGTCTTTCAGGAGGCTTTATCTTCTTTTATTACACATAATGTATTCTTAAAGCTTGCCCTATTTTATCAATAGCAATTACTGTCAATCTCTCTGTGTTCCTATTTCATAAGCTTTATCATAACTGTGTAGAAAAACGAAAACAGATAGTATCCATATGGATCAGCTCTGAGTGTGCTTTCAGGAACCCGCTTGGGCTTGGAACCGATCCCTTACAGACAAGAAGGACTCATATAGTTTAGCGTTTCTGACTAACCTGTCTCAAATACTGAGTTTCGAGGCAGAAGCAGCTTTTAAATGCTCACGTGTAAACCAGCCCATTTCTTAGCAGCACTTGGGAAAATATTAACTCAGTCCCCAGCCACTCGTCTTCTAATGTGCTAAGGTAACAAGCGTCTCTTCCACTCCTGGAAGGCGAGCAAACAGCTTTTAAGAGACCTAGAAGCCACGAGCACCTTTACCAATATGCCCAGTTTCATTCTGAGGTCTACAAGGAGCATACACAGGGAGGTGGTAGAAGCAGAAGCCCAATTTTGCCGTCTGGATGCAGGTAACTGAATCCAGTCTGGTTTTGGATGCCAGGGTGCGTGTGTAAGGATGAGAATAGGTACTCAACCCAAACAAGGAAATCGGAAGCTGGCCATAGGATTAAAGGACACCCAAACCAGGCCACAGCAAACCACACTTCCCCTTGATGAAGCTCATCTCAAGGAGTTGTTCTTGGCGGTATCTGTCACAGGATGCTTCCGCTAAGTATTCTGAAGAGAGCGAAGGGCAAAGCAAACCAATAACTCCTTTACATCTGTGCCTAAAGAGCATCAGCACAGACAACGTGCACCTAGCAATCTGGGCTCTGTGCGAAGATCGCTACAGTAATAACGGGAAAATGGCAAAGCGAACGTGGGAGCTGCAGCAGTCGCTGCCGTTTCCTCCTTTATGCGTTCTCCTTAATTGCCAGAAGATATTATTTTTCACCACTTAAATAATTTTCCCCGTGTTTATGTGAATTTTATTGTGTCACAATCACTTCTTAAGTGTCATGATTTTGCAAAATACACATTAGCATATATTACAATACTGGGAGATTTTGAGAAAGGCATTGTTAGAAGAAAATATCCCAACACCAAGCACATCGTGCATTGAGGCGGTAACTCATCAGGAATTTTATGAAACTCAACTGTAGGTTTTTGCTTTAAATATCTTTCCTGGCTCTTCTTATAGTTCGTAGGCAGCCGTAGCTCATCTCAGATTCAGTCTTGTCACAAACATATGTACCCTTCTCTGAGCTATTCTCTTTATAACCCTACATTTACCACAGGAGGGACTTAGCTCTCAACTCTCCCCATTATCATGACTATGTCAATTGATCCTGAATCCTTCTACTGGTGGCATCCAGATGTGTGTTCCCAAGTTTTTTAAGTATCTCTGGTCATTTTCTAGTCATAAATCAACAGATCCGATCTTCAGATCTCCAATCGACCTACCAGTAACCCAGATATACTAACAACACAGAGGCACAAGTACTTATCACCAAGGGTGGGGGATTAGACCCACACAAGCCAGAGACCCTTAATGGGGCCCAACTATGTGTATGGAGTGATGAATTGTATGCATCAGTTCTGTGCTTTCCAACACAGCCTGTTCAAGTAAGCATGCTTGAAATAGCACTTGTTTTTGCTGGAGAGAGAGCCATACGTTTCAGAGCACTCTGCCTGCAGTAAGAGCGATTCTGAACACTTTTACCACCACTATGCATGGTGTGAAGTTCAGGGTCGCCTGTTTACCTACAACTTGGCTCTTTGAGTGCATGTTGAATAATAAAGTTTGGACCAATCTTGTTACAGATTCAGCCTATTAAAAACTACAACAGCAAGCCTATCAGGTCTTGTGAATTGTGGCCACAACTTAGAATTCTTTATATATGTACGGAACCTAGAGTCAGGAACTAACTTCTAAACGGTGACTGAGGTGGCACCTTGTATTTAGTGGATATTAGTATATTATCAGAGACAATAACGCTCCCAGAAAGGACGAATGGCAAACCCAAAAAGTAGTACCTTTTTCTAATAAGATTCTTGTCAAAGGGGAGAGAGGGTTGTCAGAGAAAATTAACAGATGACAGAGTAAAACTATCAGGATAAAATGGTCTTATACTTATTCCCTAATCAGATAAATTTAAAATGTATGTCTAACTTTGGATCTGTGTGTGGAACAATATTAAAGTATCTGTTCTAGGAACACAGACATAGATTCATGTACTGTCTAGTGAAAAATCTTAGTGAATTCAAACTATCACTCACAAAACAGAGTGTGCCAGTGTGTTGCAAGGAAGGTAATCAGAACTGGTTTTTGGAAGAGAACAAGAACTTTTTGTCTTTTTCGTGTCAGTAGCAGTCTCTGTCACATATGATCCTTAGGTGAGCGATTCTCTTTATAACCCACATGAGGGACTTAACTCCCCTACGCTCGCCATGATCAACACTGTAGATTGATGCTTTTGGCTAGATATACCAGGAACGCCTCACAGAACTTGGGTGCACTTTGCTGCACATGAGGAATGTTAGGGTCCAGATGCAGCGATTCAGTGCTATGCCGGGTCCCACAGGGACACCCACCTGCTCTGTGGATGCCTCCCCTCCACTCATGCTCTCTTTCATCTTGCAGGCTGTCAGACCTTGCTCCCACATTCCCTCTTGAGAAATGGTTCCCAGAAGGTCCTGAGCACCCACATGAAGGTGACTCGCCTCTGCTTCCCTTTCTCACCAAGCTGTTGTCTTAAGATGAACCTGGCAAATGTGTGTGAAAACTCTGAAGACTCCAGAACCTCAAATCCAAGACAAAACCACGCAAATAAAGCCGAGGAAGAGCCCGAAGCTTTTCCCATGTACAAATTTTGCTTGCACAGAACATCCATTAAACTTAGGATCATCTCTTATTTGTCTCTCAATTTTAAGTAGACACATATATATATGCTAACTTTTCAATGCTACTAAGCGTGGATTTTGTGAGTGTGTGTGTTTCTCTCTGTGTGTATGTTCTATGTGTCTGTGTATGGATATATTTGTATGTTTTGGAGACAGTACCACACGTAGGCAAGGCTAGCCATGGACACCCTATGTAGTCAAGAATGGTCTTCAGCTTGTGGTTATTCTGCATTTTCCCCCAGAGAGCTAGGGTGCATGTCCCTCTGCCTGGGTTTAAGAGGTGCTAGGAACCAAAGCCTAGTATGTGTGCATCTAGGCAAGCATGCTAACAACCGAGCTATAGTCTCACCTCTGTCTCCAAGAAGTCTTAATAAAATATATCTGAATCCTGAATGGCTCCAAGATTTAAAGTTTTAAAAAAGGTACTTACCCTGTGATACACTTTTTTGGTTGTCATTCATGAGGTACTAAAATTGTGAAATATTAATCTGCTAGGTCTTAGTGGCTAGAGGTGGATTCTGGACTAGGTTTATAAGAAAAGCGATGCTGGAAATGCCCAGAAGGAATAAAGGAAGACACCGTGGTACCCAATTACAAATAGCAACTTACATATATCAATGATACAGAAGCACTGAGCCAAATGAAGACAAATGAAACTCCCACACAACCACGAACCTCCTGTGTGTTCATAGCAGCCATTGAAACTGCAATCAAAGAATAGAGTATGATCACAGAAGTCTAAATTTCCCCTTTCTCCCTCGTTCTTCAGGTGCTGTTGTGTGTAGAGTATGAACATGCAAACTAATGGTGGAGTTCAGCAGCAAGTTGTTGAAACCAGTACATGAAATATACATGTGTATGTTATAATTGTGCCATGTCATCATAATACAGACATGCCTGTGTTCAGAGTAGTATGAAACAAGGTAGGCTTGGACCAGAGGACAGACCTTCTTAGGATCCAGTGCTTGCCAGCCCTGCCTTTACTGCAACACAGCAAGGGATCTCCTTCTTAACAGATGCAGAGATGCTCAACAGACTACTTGTAAGCTGAATTCAAGAACACATAAATATACAAGCTATCGCCATGAGGTTTGCGTTCACCACAGAGATGCAGAGATGTAGATGTGGGTCAACATAGGAAAATCAATAAATAAAATCTACCACATAAACAGAATAAAATACATATCTCTCAATGAAAAAAAAAAGCCCTTGGCAAATACAACTTCCCTTCAAAATAAAACTCCTGGAGAGACTAGGAAGACAGGGATAAACCTCAAGATAAGTAAGGCAATTTACAGCAAGCACACAGCCGATACCATCTTGAATGGAAAGAAACTCAATGTATTTCCACTAAGGCTAAAAGCAAGACATGGATGTTCACTCCCTGATCACATATGCAATATAGATTGAAGTCTTAGCTACAACAATAAACCGACTAATAGAGATCAAGGGAATATGAATAGTCAAAGTATATATACACACATACACACACACACACACACACACACACACATATAATATTTAACCTAGCATCAACATCATATACCAACATGAGACAATGACAGCATGACTCTATGGCATTACAACAATGTTAGTATGCTGGCCACAATTGCTTCATTAGAGATGAGCCTACACTGATATCTGTTTCTTTGTACATCCTTCTGTGAAGCATTTAGTGCAAAATGAGTTGACAAACATTTTCAATAAGCATTTAGAAAAAAATACAGATTTTCTTTACTAGAATGCTCTATCAACAGAAAGGCATTCCTGATATTTTCTTTAATGGACTTACAATTATTATGGCTTAATTTTAGTGAATATAAAAGAAACGTTCCTGTACACATTTGCTTAGTAATACTTAATTATATATTCAATAAGTACACTTAAAACTCTAACTCTACATCTGGTCTACCTGAGAAAAGCTCCCTACCATGAGAGCTGTAGAGAGCACACCCATGCAGCTGTCAAGGCCATTGTTAGGAAGTCACCTGCGCACACATCACTACAGCTGGCTCTTACTGCATGGTAGAGTGGGACTCCTAAGAAAAACTGATAGAAAACAGGGGCCCACTCTCCACTGGGCTCCTGGTAGGCTTAAAGGTCAATGTTTTACCATTTTATTAGAAAAATAGGCTACGGCCATCCGTGTCATGGTCCCTCATTTATCAGAGATGAGAAAAACAATCGTTACTGAAAACATGGTGTGCTCTTTATAATAAGAACATTTAAAGAAGCCCCTTCTGCCAAGGTACCTAAATAGTTTCTGTGAGTCTTTTGAGAAACGTGTCTGTGAGACTCCATACTCCTATATGAAGTAGTGACGCCAATCACTTTACAATTTATTTATTTGGTGTAGAGAAAAGTAACTCTTCCTATAGGAAAGCAGGAGTTGGCACAGTGTTCACCATAACTCAAGTCTGCTCTGATTTCAGGATGGGACTTCAAACACAAACCCTTGCCTTTACCTCCCAAACTCTGGAATTAATAGGTGTTCACTGCTGTGACCAGCAAGACACTTCAGTTTCTCAGAAATAAATATAACTGATAATACAACCACATCCCAAGAAACACACTGTAAACTGAAAATATCTTAAATCTAAAATGTATTCTTGGTTTGGGGCATGTCTCAGTTGGTGGAGTATTTGCCGAGAAAGCGTTCCCAGAATGAAATAGAACTGGGTGTGGTACACTATGCTTGTATTACTAAGACCAGGAGATAGAGGAGAGAAGATCAAAAAGTTCCAGGTCACCCCCAGTTCCATGAGCTACAAGACAGTTGGTCTCAGAAGGAAAACTGGTGCATATAGCATACTTAATGTCAACCAACCACCTAAGGCTACACTAAACAGTGGCCTTTTACCCTCAGGATTGACAGAGAGCTACAGGCCAGCTGCTGCTCAGCCTCCACTGTGAACTCTGTCTATAGTGTATGTCTATAGTGCAAGGGCCAGGACAGCTTCCAAGCTCAGAATCGGAAGTGTCATTTCTTCTGTGTGTTACTTTCATATCATCATAAAGTTTAAAAAGAAAAAAAAGGAAAATCACAACTCATATCAATGTCAGTGGTGTTGTGTCCCTTGGTAACGCTGTATGAAGAAGTATGTCTGTCATCAAGGAAGTTCCAGGGGGAGACATGTGTGAGTGTTGGCTGTCTCTTCAGAAGAGTCTTTCAACTACAGTGTTTCACTTACCAGGTGATGTCTACACACCCAGGTCATGTATTATTATATAGTATTTTTATAAAGTTTATGATAGAAGAATCTCAACATAAAAAGTAACCTTACTAGAGAGTGCGGTTGCTGGGCCTTTTCTTGTGGCTGCTGTGCTTAAAGCTGAGTTGGGAAATTCAAGCAGGTGTTCTTCAGTGCTCCATGGGGGCAGGACACATAAGTTGGGATGTGACTTCTTCAGAACACAGCAATGCTAAAGAATAAGGTATCATCTACTGTCTACACTACTGAAAATTTTACCTCTCTCTATATTTTTTTCTTTTTTGTAAATATAAATATATATTGCTTATATGACTTTAATATACTTTTTATAAATATATAAAATATATACATATATTTATCATCTATAACCTACCATTTATTTATCTTCCTAACCATTATCTATTTATCTATCATCATTTATTACCTACCAGGAATCTATTGATCATCTCTCTATCATACCTTTATCTATCTATCTATCTATCTATCTATCTATCTATCTATAACTATCTATATCTACCTATCATCTATCAATATATATTCATCTATTTATGAGCCATCCATTTATCTGTTGATATATCTGAGAACTTGCTTTTCTTAGTGGCTGCTGTGGGAGATTTCAAAGCACACCAAGTCCATGGAAAGCCCCTGCAAGAGCTGCTTTAGAGGGTCCTTCTGTTTGTTGAATAAAAGTTCTATTGTGACTTTGAATACAAGTTCCCTTTCTGTACCAAAACTACGTCCCTCAAACTTCACCTTTTTAGACTTGCTTTGGATCCCTTTTTACTAGCGTTGACACGGGTCCTGCCTGTGGCTAAACGGAGACTCGGTGGAGTCTGATGTGAGGGTGGTTTTTGTGATGTGGCGAAGCTTGCATGTGAGTGTGTGCTCATGTGTATGTGCCTATTAACTGTTCAAATAATCCAGGAAAACAGGGGGGGGGGGAATGCTGAATGGGGGTTCTGTGGGAAGGGCGAGCCAGGCAACAGAGGTGTCGCTGTGCATTGAGGGAAGAATTTCTGCCGGTTCATGCCGTACAATGAAGCCACAGTGTACGGATGGCCACCCTCGGGAAAATGTGTATTTGCATTCACACACATGTGCGTATAAAATATAGAATTATTTGTAACATCTGTATTGATTACTATTTCCCCCTCCTTGGGGGGAAAAAACTTCAAAGAATAGAGCTTTCTTATATTTAAATAGCTGGGTAGTATTTAACTAATAAACTAGAAAATACTCCTGAGTCTGGATTGCAAGGTCAAGGAAGGGTGTAATTTAAGAGTCTGAACCTTCTTATATGTAACTCCTGTTCTCCCACATAAAAGGATATCTGGAAAACCCCTAACTGTTACCTCTCAATGCTCAATCATGGAGCGAATCCTTTGAGCTTCAATTTAGTTGTGATGAATACTTTTAAACTATGATGAATCCATGGTGTTTACAACCCGAACTATACACAGTCACTACTGTGTTTTTTTTCCTACAATACTTGCCTGCAAAAGCTAAATCCTTCCTTTCTTAGTGGTACATGAGGCAATTCAATAACAGGCCAAGCCTTGTAGAAGCCAGCTAGACATTGATGTGCAGAGGAGAGAGCAGGGAATGTGTATCCAAAGTCTTCTAGATAACTTTGAAGGATATGTTAGCAAAAGGGTAGAACAATTTATATTTGAAATCTTGTTACGGGCAGACAAAGGTCACATGCAGAGTCCACTGAGTAGTTGACTCCTAGCAATCACATCATGAAGGATGATGCTAGAGAATGTTGCAGACAAACTGGGCCAAGAGTAAGAGTCTAACAAGTATGGGATCTTCCTATATCATTGGACCTTCTTGGTAACCAGGTGGATGGAAATAAAAGTCTGGGTTAAACTTTGAAACTGAGTTGAACTCTTCAAAGCCATCTCTTAAATGAAGACCATGTTTTCCTAATTACAAATTGTAGCATCTGGGGTTCTCATCATGACAGGCTCAATTGTCTCTTTAATATGTCAATTTCCATTCCATTTTACTGCATTGATTCCTGCTTGTGAAACAGTACATGCATGTGGGAGTTATCATTGTGGAGTACTACATACATGTGGGGGCAATGTTGAAACATTTCTACACTCCAAGCTCTGTGCTAAAATATATTTATCCACACATGAAAGAAGCTGGGCCAAACGCTGATGTTTACATGGTGGTATTTTTATAATAAAAATTTAAACAAGTAACTAGTTTATACATATTTAAAATCAAAACATGAGTCTGTCTTCAATAAAAAATCTAAAAATGTACCCAGGTTCAAAGTGGCCTTAATTAACACTGATGCTTAATCAGTTCAAATCATTTTCCTAAACACAATTCCTGAAACCCTCCTGGTCTTTTAGCATCTTAATTAGCTGAACCCTTCAAAAATAGAAGAGTTCCTTTTTTCATACTGGTATTAACACAATCAGATTGTAAAAGGACATTGATGTCTGTAAATTTGTTTCCTCAGTAGCCTTTCGGCAGTAGCTCAGAGCTGTCTGCACTGCTGAGCCTATACGCGGGCATCTTACAGTCAGGATAAACTATTCTACAAAGCACAGTGCCGTGTATCAGCTTACCAAATTCACAAATTATGATGTAATAGTGAGACTACTGAGTCTCCTTTGACTTAAGTTTCTGTGTGCAGACCCTGGGCAAACACATGAGACCTCTACAACTTTGCAACTATTCTATAGAACAATTTTTTTCTTCGATGTCTTCTATGTAGCTGTAAAGGCACCACCTGGACCTGCTGCCCAAGGTCCCCCAAGAGCTTGCAATGCACAGCCCAGGACCCCTTTCTTCTGTGAGATCACTTCCTTGCCCTCTCCTCCCTTGGCATATTCCATCCATGTGCCAGTGGGGTGTGTGTGTGTGTGTGTCTGTGTGTGTGTATCCAATCATGACATATGCTTCCCACTATTCTTTTCCTAACTGGAAAATTCTTTCACAAGATTGAGGATCACTCAATGACTTCATGTATTTTCCTAAATACAATTTTTTTCAATGGGGAGGTTTACACATTTTTCTATTATTTTTGATCACTACTTGTATTGATTTCCCAATATCTCTGCTTTTTGGACAAGCTAATTTTCTATGTTTTAAACTCTGACTTTTCATAGCAGAGAATCATAAATACAAGGTTTTTTTCCTTCTTCTCTATGATATCTCCTGCTCCTAGAGTCTAGGCACCACAAGGACTAGACCTATATCTGCCTAATTGCATTCCAGTTATAATGGAATGTCTTACCTGTGGCACACACAAACATTCTTGCATTTTTCTCTCATGTGTACCATTCTAAAACACTAGAATGTAAATGTCTGTACTCTTTTATTGGTTGTATAATCAGAAACTTATACGACAGCCTTATTCCATGTAAATAAAGCTTATACTATATGGGTTAATTAATTTCACAAAGTTCCTAGAAACTCTGGACATGGAAGTACAAGTTCATCTACATACTCAAACATACAATTTCAGACACATATCCATCTAATAGTTATGTCTTGTTTCTGAAATGTCAAAGGAGAATTACAATTTTAGGCCAGTAAATTTTTTTGTTTGTGTGTGTCTCTGTAGAGACAGGAGGATCTATGTGTCTGTATGCACATTCCTACTGCAATATTAGTCATGACAGCCAAGATAGAGAATCAACCCATGTGTGCAATGATGGATGGATTGATAAAGAACATGAGCTACTTATCCATAGTAGAATATTATTCATCAATAAAAGATTATCATTTTGTCTCTTGCAACAACATAACCGGGCTCCATATTTTCATACTTTCATCCATATTTTCATACTATTCTATGTTGGTATCTTCTAGAAGATAAGGATTTGAGGAATAAAAGATAAGAATTTCTAAGCATATTAAGCTATTCAGATTCACTATTTGGTAACTTGAACACTGGACCCATGTTATAATAACAGTTTATGTCCTAGATACAAAGCTGTCTGTCTATAGTGTGAGACCTGAACCCTTCCTCTAATGTTTATTAAGGAAAACGAGGAGATCTGAAAGACCGAAAAATGAAAACAAACTTGCAGAATCGACACAGCAGCATTTTTCCTCAACAATGCAGTCAGCTCTGGTTCTGTTTGACCTTAAACAATTGTTTTAATTGCAGTAGATTGTGACTAACATAGAGGTCCACGACTGGCTGAGGCACAGAAAATGAGAGCCTGTGGAGTTCTCAGCCCTACACGGAGCACATATACAGCAGTTCCTCCTCCCAGGGCTCGCTGTGGAAGAGGGGTAGAACAGCAAGAGAATCAGAGGTGACCGAAAGGAAACCGTGCCTTCTGCATTCAGCAGGGTAGCTCAACCTAGGAATTCACAGAAGGTAGGACAGCGTGTACAAGCATGCGGGCTGAAGCCAGACCAAATTCTAGCATGGTGAAGCTATGGCAGAAAGTTGCATCCCTACCTGAGAACCTCTTGGCAATTGTTAGCTGATTTGAAGAGGGTCAGACAATCTCTAAGACTGCATAAGTTGACCACATTGTAGAAGACTACACATTCAAGAACATTGGTCCAGCATGGGCTGGTCTTGATTTTTTTTTTAAAGGACACAAAAACTTGGGTGGATACAGAAAGATTATATATATATATATATGGTTAGAGCTGTGGCAGGAGGTTGAATATGATAAAGCATATATGGAATTCTTAAAGAACTAATACAACTGGTTTTTAAAATTATCTTAAGATAGGATTTCCTGCAGCTGCAGCTTGCTTCAAACTTCCTATATAGACTTTGAACACCTGGCCCTTTTGCTGAGATTACAGATGTGAGCCACAACACCTGGAGGTGCAGTGAGCTGGGGTTACAGATGTGTGCCACAACACCTGGAGGTACAGTGATCTGGGGTTACAGATGTGTGCTACAACACCTGGAGGTACAGTGAGCTGGGGTTACAGATGTGTGCCACAACTCCTGGCTGTTCTATGAGCTCTTTGTAAGATGCTCAATAGTTCAAAACAAATAATTGAAAACCCATCCTATTTTCTGATGCTACAAAATGGCCAAAAAGAATTATGAAACCGGTTCAAACATGGAATAACATGGCATCAGCCTGTGGAAGAAAATGGAGTAGACTGCTTTAAAAAGAGGACAGTGTTTGAACTTTGTACCAGAAATGTCACTGAGTAAACACTGAATGGCTGCTACACTTATTCCTGGGGAAAGTTCAAACCCTTTTAATAGTATTTTAGACATTTTAAGGTATTCAATAAAGAGAATAGTCTTAGCATTATTAATGTGAACAAAATTATTTATTGAGCAGAACATTAAAGAACATACTTTTTACATGTGAAGATTTAAAAGACCAAAGTACAAAACTATACTGGTTTCTGAATAAAATTCTGTGAATATAAAAACTGAAATATATATATATATTAGAGATAGCAGAATATGTAAAAGTGTTTTCCATACAAGCCTAACAGCCAGGCTTTGGAATTCTAGAACCTAAATCAAAGCAGACACGGGAGAACAGACATCGGAATCCTAGCACACGTCTAGGGACAGATAGAAAAAGCTGAGACAGTAGATGCTCCAGGAGATCAAGGGCCAGCTAGCATGGCCTGCAAAGCAGCAAAGAGGCACTGGCTCAAGGAGTGTAAAACTGTGGGAAGGTGATAATCAATAACCAAAGACTATTTCCTGACATCTCCATTTATGCCCTGGTGCATGCATGTGCTCGCACGCTCTCTCACACACACGGACACACAGACACACACAAACATACACACACACACACACACATATACAGACACACACACATACACACAGACACAGACACACACACACATACACAGACACACCGACACACAGACACATAGACCCAGAGACACACACAGACACACACGTACACAGAGTGTTTGTTTTATCTGTAGAGATTTAAAGATGGAAATACTGCGTTTTACAATAAGTTATAATCTAGATTAATTTTCAATCGTATTATTTCAATACAATACTCTAGTGATACTGAAATTGAGTACAAAATTTAAATTAAGCTATAACATGGCCTCCTATAGCAGTGCCTTTACAAAATAACAGACTTATACACAGACCGCGATCTAATGTGCATAATCATGGGGGGAATTATGATGATGTTTAGCTCTGGTATCCAACATCTACAGAGTTTTCACAAAACTGTGGCCACTCCATATCCCAACCCAGGGAGAATTCCATGAAACTTGCTGATAGGGGAATGAGCCATGGTCAGGTAGATGAACCGAAGAACGAAGTCAGAAGGACACAAAGACTGGAAACTACAAAACTTGAGCACAATGATTGGAAGTGTAGCTGTCACTTTACAAAATGAAATGAACTTGGAGCAAAACACATTCAAAGCATGAAGTACCCAGAGCGCTAATCTATGAGTAGAGCTGAAAAGCAGAAAATGCTGTTCTTGCCGGTTTCCTCTCACACCTGTCAGGTTAGATGCTTCTCTAGAGTGGGGCCTTCAGAGAGACAGAGCCCTGCAGATGTTCACATGGCAGACTGCATTGGCAACAGAAGCCATCCCAACAAAGAAAGACCTTCTGAAGAGGCAAGCATTCACACTTGCTTTTCTTCCTAATATGTATAACCATTATCATCCTACCTTATAGAATATAAAATTCATTCTGATACTAATACAAAGCATCAAGTTACTGAGAGACCCTATTGAAATGTGGACCTATTGATCAGCATGTCCTGTTGCTAAGAAACAGTTCACCCAGTCTCAGCCCACTTGGAGAAACCCTCCGGGGAAAAATCAATACCGTTGTTACATTCAGTCTTGCTCTATTTTTTTTCTCTAGTTTTATGAGACAAGGCCCTAATCTGCAGGCAAGGATGGCTTGGAACTTACTCTGTAGCCAAGGATGACTCTCAACATGTGCCCCCTCTCCTCCCACTTCCTCTTGAATGGTAGGATTGTAGGTGCATGGCACCGTGCCAGGCACAACTGCTGAGTCACGGCTCCCAAGACACTGTATGGAAAGAGCAAGGAGTGTCCCTCCCTCTCTGGCAGTTGGCTCTGGGGGGTTTGGTAATGCCCCCCCACACACACACACACAGACAGCACATCAACAGAATTCAATGGTTCAGACTAACTGCCCATAAGAGACAGGAAGAACCATTCCAATATCTGCACAAAGAAAAAGAAGAGAATGTGGTGGGGAGAAGGGGAAAGAAGGGAGCATAGAGAGATGGGTGATGCTCTACAACCACTGTTTGGTGAATCCCCACACCAATCATGTATAGCATGCAGACTTCAGTGGCGGCACTTCAAAGACAAAGGAAATCATGATCATCTTTTAATTTTCTAACACACTAGAAACCAAAAGGGTGAATCCATATTCCTACTGAAATGATTTCTCAAAAATGAATGTAACTTTTATACATGAAAGAGGTGTGATACAGTCAAATAGTAGGCTGTAAGATTTCCTATATTATATACACAAAAATATACTTTACTAAGAATAGATTTTTTTATGCCTAAGAGTTTCCATACTTTTGAAAACATTAATTCAAATACAAGTTTTCAGTTAATTTTATAAATTAAATTAGAGTAGTATTTGACCATCAAGTACACTTTTCTTTCTGAATTCAGATAATATTCATTGATATATTTTACACTTAGAAGAAACTAACCAGATATTTTAGATCATTAAATGAGCTTTCTAATCATCATATTCTAACCGATGGCAATGGTCTCCAGCATTCACTTGGCAATTATCAAATGAAGAAAGCTAGTGTCTTGGAAAGTCATAAAACAACTACAACTAGGTATAGAACAAATTCTGAGAAAATAGTTTCCTCCCGCCATCTCAGTCAGAGGACTCCTAATGCAGACCTTCATCCAAATGAAGCAGACACATGGGAGTCCATTTCCTTGTCACTGTGACAAAATGCCCAAGGCAACGGAAGGAAGAGAAGAAGGTTGTGCTCTGGTCAGTTTCTGAGCTTGCATCCATCCTGGTGGGGAGAGCATGGTGGAAGAGAACTGAGTAGCTCATGGCAGACAGAGCAGAGCATCAGTAGGAAGTGATCCAGACAAGACAAGACACAGTTAAGCACACCCCTGTGGCCTGAGTTCTCCGAGCATCCCTCTCCTTGCACAGCACTACAACTTTAAAACCTTACCCACATTTTGAGTCTATCAGGGATTGAGCCATTTCTTAGGTTAGTACCTTGCAGTCTAATCTCTTCAAACACCACACAGACATACCCAGAGGACTGCCATGATAATGCCCTGGGCATCTCTCAACCAAGTACAGAAATCAATTGTTGCACTATGACATACACTCAGTTTGTGACTGATACAACCAGCAACAATAGTGCATACCAACCTTTGAACCTTTGGCTTTTGTCCCCAAACAGAACACATGAACTGCCTGCGGGTTGTCTATGTAATTTGTCTCCAATATTGTCTTCAGTTGAGGACTAAACATCTCTATCTCCAAGTCCACCTTAATCTCTACATTGACTCAGATGTCCAGGAAATAAAATGTCAGCTACAATTTATACCACATATCTGTTTCTACAATAAGATTTGCTATGATCATGCGTCATTACACCATTTTCCGTAAAAGTAAATGTTTGCTCCCAAGTCTAATTTACACGTAATTTTCGGCCTTGCTGTTCTGTAATCTGGGTTCTGACCAGGTAACTGAGTACCTGCTTGTAAGTCTCACTACAGGATGCTGTGCTGTCAACCACTCCTACCCTAGCCACTCTGTTCCGGAATTTATAACACTGCATTCCATCAACGTCCCCTTGTATCCTCCTCTCCTTCTCAGTATTCTCAGAGAGTCTTCTGAAGACAGCTCAAGAATGTCTAGAAACACAGCTATGCCCCCCTCTCTAGATGGTCTACCCGTGTAGCTGGAGAAATGGCTTCATCTATAAGGTGCTTGCCATACAAATATGGGAACCCTAGTTTGTATCCCCAGAAACCCTGTGAAATGCTGGATGATTCTGGTTATTTCTTGGCGCTAGAGAATTAGAGACAGAAGGATCCCTGAGGTTCCTTGGACAGAACAGGTAAAGGCTAAGATCATGAGAGATGCTCTCAGAAACTAAGAAGGAGCTGAAGGAGACTTCGAGACTGCAATCCCATAGGAAGAACAATATCAACTAACTGGACCACCCAGAGCTTCCAGAAACTAGACCACCAACCAAAGAGTACACATAGAGGGATCCATGGTTTTATATATATATATATCAGAGGATGGCCTTGATGCCCCAGAGTTGGAGGATGCTATAGCAGTGAAGTGAGAGATAGTGAGTGGGTAGGGGAGCACCCTCAGAGAGGCAAAAGGAGACAGGGGAGTGGGAGGATGGACTGGGTGTGTGTGTGGAGGGGTAACAAGGAAGGAGGATACCATCTGAAATGCAAATGAATAAAGTGATTAACAATAATATTAATAAAAATAATAAAAATCTAAGATGGGTGTAACTAAAGAAGATACCTAGCTTTGACCCTGGAATCAACATCAAGGATATACACATATGTGCATCACACACAGAGGCACACACACACACATAAGGACACATGTATACACACACACACACACACACACACACACACTTCTCTATCACACTCTTTCCACTCCTGACCTTCAACTACAATTCCTGTCCATGTCTGTGAGTCTGATTTTTCCATACCTCCTTCTAGTCCTACTGGTTACTGGATGCTCATCAAATACCGTGGTCTGAATTGATAATACCTCAGCTTTACCGTGCCTGAAAGTCAGACTCTTCATCTGCCTTGAAGAAGGAAGCGACTGTCCCTCGATATTTCACATCACATCACCTAAGGACACTGTGATACAATGGGCCACACCTACATCACCTGAGGACATTTCATATAATGAGTAACAGGGCATCTTTGTGAACTTTTTCGACCGTGGGTCGCTCGGTCCAAGTAAGTCTTTTCCTCCAGTGACCAGTGAGAGTTCTGTATTCCGTTCTAACATTTCCCAGCTACATCCCTCCAGAAGGCCATGGAAAGGGAAGGGAAGGAGAAGGTAGCAACTCCTCCTCTCTGCCTCCTGCACGGAGATGGCCAGACAAGCTATTGATGCAACACTCTCTCCAATAGGTGGTGGAGATATGTTTAACTGGCGTATAAACACAGCACACTCAAGCCTGCACACCCAAACTGAAATAGGCCTTTTGCTATTTCCAGGATCTGTATCAATGTAAAACACAATGCAGTGCCTCTGTACTATTATTGTGTGAGACGCATGCTTATCCAGGAAAAGTGAGTGAAGAAAATCCTATAGTAAAAGACAGTATTTTATTGAGCAGATCACACTAATTCCTTATGTTGGATTTTAAAGAATAATAGTGTTCGCAAAATACTCACAACGTCAGTAACAGTGAGGTAAGCCACAATTCGCTATATAGTTTTCCAGCCACAAGGACTACAATGTTCGCCATGCCTACAATAACGTACGTTGCTGTGATTGGGGGCAAAATATGACTTTGGAAACAAAAGAACACTATGTCCTACAAGAAAGGTGGCATGTTTGTTTTTAATTTGAGATCTTATGTTCCGTTCTTTAAAAAGCTGAGTCCAGAGCTTCTTTTTACATAATTTTTAAGTTATTTTAATCTGTCCTTCTGTCTCTGACTCTGTCTCTGTCCCTCTCTTCCCCTGCCCCTCTCCCTCTCTCTCTCTGTCTCTCTCTGTCTCTGTCTCTCTCTCTGTCTCTGTCTCTCTCTGTCTCTCTCTGTCTCTGTCTCTCTCTCTCTCTCTCTCCCTCCCTCCCTCATGTGTGTGTGTGTGTGTGTGTGTGTGTGTGTGTGTGTGTGTCTGCAAAGGCCATAGGTGTCAGGTTGCCCTGGAGTTGGCTCCAGTCCCATGTAGACATGAGCTACCCACCGTGAGTGCTGTGATCTGAACGTGGGTCTTCAGCAAGGACAGCAGGCATTCCTCCCTGCCAAGTCATCTCTCCATCCCTTTCCACCTATTCCTTCAGGGAGATAATTTTTTCTTTTTTATTGTCTTTTTTATTATGTAAAACAAAATTGATTTAACTGTATTTCGATCATATTCCACCTCTCCCTCAAGTCCTTCCAGATCCTCTCTCCTGCCCTCCCTACATTTCAGATCACATAAATCTTTCACCTGTTAATAAAGAGTTCTGTAACTGACATTTTTCATATAAAGTTTTGAAAATGCAGGGAGTAAAGACACCTCCATGATGTAATTGCTCACATGCATGTCAGTTTCAGGGCCTTGGTTTATGTTCCGGTTCCCATCCATCAACCATAACCTTCTGCTTATATAAAATGTTTCCATTCCATGAGATCTCTTTGCACATGATTTTGCCCAGTTTCATCTGATTTTACTGAAACTAAGCAAAATTAACCAGTAACAAAGTCTTCTTAGAAGCACTATTCAGATTTTTACTTCAAAATCCCTTAGTCACCAGTTAAATATTGATTTAAAAGGTGGTCAATGGGCAAAACAAAACATTTATTGAAAACATTTTCCAGCCAATTTGAGATAAATCTTTAGTACTTGGGTTTATATACAAATATACTTTTAAATTAAGACATTTATCTCCCAACTCAAAACACAGACAATAGCCTCCTCTCCCATGATAAGGTCTCGGGTCCACTGGCATTCCTCCACTGTAACAAATCCTTCATAGACCCAGATTACACACAGGAGAGATTTCTTTGAGCTCGTGATTTGAGAAGTTTTACTTCATGATACAGGGGGTCATCGCACTGCTTTGGGGCAAAACTGTTTTCAGAAACTGAACTCCAGGAAGAGGACGAGAGGAGCTGTGCCCTTCATCCCTGAAAGGCTTCACAGGAACAATGACAAGAGCTCTGACCAGGTGTCACCTACCACTTCCCTTACTACCATGTGGGGACCAAGTTATTACACATGGGCCTTGGGGGAACGGCCTAGATCCAGAACTTAGCAGTTCTAGTTTATGAATCTCATATCAATTTTTCTGTTCATACGCAGTAATGTATCTCACCAGTCCCTGTTATGTCAAAGATTCCAGTAGTCTTTGCCAACAGTGTTTCAACTTCCAATGTATCTGTGTTGCATGCGTGGGAATATTCACACTGTCCTCTTCTTATGGAGGAATTACTATATCTTAACTTTGCCAAGTGCAGTGCTAATAACCATTACATTGAATTTAAGCAGTAATCGTCCGCTATTAAAACTCAGATAATTCTTATATACTTATACAGCATGAGGCATGTTCCTTTAGGCTTATTTTGTTTAGAGAACAACTAAAATTTAATCAATACATGAATTGGGAGGGTGACAAACGAAATTGGGCTAAATTGGTGAGTTCACGGTGCATAGCTGAAAATCCATATATTTCTAGGGGGTTATGTGCTTGCATGTGAACCAAAGATCTGTGAGGGAACGAACAAGAAAAACTGCTGCCCAACTCTTTCCAGGAAACAAAAAGAAAAGGCTATAGATGGGTCAAAGGTGAGTGACAGGAGTTAGAATATAAGCATGCCTCACTAGACACACTTTATTCTCACTGCATCAGCTCTGCATGTGATCCTCTCCCCACACAGAAGATTCACCTTTGTAAACTCAGTCACTTGAGAGGAAGGAGGACCCTTGAGAGAAGCCAGAGCAAATTCATGACCTTTAAATACATCTTTCCAAATACTGTGGAGTAGCCTGAAATTGGGACTATTGTAAATTCTATTGAAAAATGTTTTCATTGGTCACATGGTTATATTATTCACTAATATAAGAAATTTAAAACCAATACGGATTTGTCTCTAATTTTGAGACATGCATTTTATAGGCAAGACCTTGCACCCCACGGCCAACATAAAGCAAATAGGCAGGCCTGTGGGTTTTTTCCCATTTTATAATTTGTAATGTTACTGCACTTATAAAACTCCTGAGTTCCAGGCAAACACAACAGCAAATGAATATTTTTAATTTTTCAGAATTGAAATGGCTGCACATTTCAGTAATTTATCCATAGGAAATTCACAGCATTGTCTAAAGCCCTTACTTCTCCACCCCCACATTAAGATGGATCCCAAGGGTTGGCGATCCTCTAGAAAGAAAGAAATAGTCCTTAGGAGTTAAAGTATTCTAAAGGAAAGAATTTAACCCCCAACCAAATATTTCAGTGCACTCTCAGGGAGAAGGCAGAGGTGCTCAGAAAGTGAATCTGGGACAAGAGATGCGAGCATCTGGGAGAAAGAGGAAGGCTGAAAACCTCTGGGACATGCATAGCATTTCTAGACTCATACAGTGCTGTCTCTGGTCCTATAACTTCTTCCTCCTTCATTTTCTCTAAGTTGATGTCAATCAAATGCACAAGAAACCATACAGCACACCGCCAGATACAGGCAGGAGCAGTGCTTAGCATGAGCACAGCTATAATACAGACATGGCTTTAGGCGGCATTGTGAACTTAGGGCTCTTACGATCGCTTCCTATGTGCTACATCATAATACGAGTTCCCTTTAAAACCCATACACACAAATTGTCACTCTGCTGCTTTCAGAGAGGCACAATGCAGGCTGATCTTGGCAACCTGTAAAAGTGCCCAGTCGAAAATTACTAACAGCTGGAGATGACAGTTGTTTTAACAGCTGAGCTGACAGGATTAATTTAAATGCACTGAAATCAAAAGTACGTAACACCTGTTTAGTCTTCTCGGGCCATTCGACAAGGTAGGCCAGAGAAGAAGCGGCGCCAGGATTATGTCTCTCTCCTAGAAGGACAGAGGGGCATCCAAGGAGAATGTCACCTTTTTTGATGGAGGTGGGGTTAGAGATTTGCAGCAGTGGGGCCGGCCAGCCTTTATCAGTTTTTAACATCTGGTTCCTATAACAGAATGTCTTCCCTTTCTTCCTTTTCTGTCCAAGATCTTTGACCCAAACTCAACAGTGGATAAAGATCACCAGATTTCAAAGGTGCAGTTTCTGAGTATAGCTTCCTGGGAACTCTCCTGGGTTAATTAATGTATTCTCTTTGAGCTGCACAGCCATGCAAGATAATGTTGGGTTTTTTTTTTTTTCCTTTTTTCTCTCTTCTTATCTTTGGTTCCAAATCTATCATGTCACAGGAGAGTTTGCATTTCAGATGGTTGCCAAAAAAGCATGCTCATAGTTAGGTTTGTGTAGTGCATTTGTCAATGTTGATTGTTTTAAAGTAAAAATCATTTCTCTGAAAGAAGAAATATCAAAATGATTTCCAAAAAATGTGGGACTACAAAGAAAGCCATGTAGGGTGCCAGCGACAGAACTCTGTGATTTCTTGAAACGGTGGATAAAACATAAATGTATTATTCTTATGAGCATGAGCTCATCAATGAAGTAAAACCAAACATTTGAAATCACAAGGGTTTATTTCTCTTCACTGACAGGAGTTAACCTTCAAATTTACTTATAAGTGTTACTTTCCCCCACATAAAGAGCTTAAGATTAAGATTGCCAATGTTCAAACCTCAAAAGCTATCTCTTTAAAACATGATTCCAAAATTGTTCTCCTGCTGTCCCCATGTTATGTGTACTATGCAGCATAAGTGTATTACAAAATTCTGTTTTGCTTCATTTCAAAGAAAACTCATCCCTGCCTTATGAATCTGGAGAATAATTATTTTGAGGCTAACGGTGTTTTCTTTCTTGCTCATGTCCTGTCTGACACTGAAAAGTGCAGAGAATGAGGTTTTTATTCTCACTCAGTTTAGAGCCAAAATAAATATACAAGACAATCATATTTCCCTTTGTGTCCCACTGAAGTCAATATAACATGTGTAAAAGACATTTTGCTGAGCCCCAATTTCAGAATATTAGAAAAAACTTGGGGACTTTTTAAAATGTCAGATTAAAGTGAGGTACAATTAAAAATGTGGTTTACAGTTTTGTTTTGTTTTGTTTTAATTTGGGGACATGTGGGTGTGTTTTATATAGAGCCCAACTCACATGCACACAACACTAACAGTTTTGATATTTCCTCACAATAGACTCAGTGTTAGAAGTACCTTTTAAATACCTCATTTATAATCAATCAGCATAACCTGCATTGTTTGATTGAGTCTATGGGATCTACCCCAACCCCATCAAACCACAACTCGAAATGAGATCAGCCACTTCAAGTGGTGGACTGATGATCTATGGTGTCTGAGACAGTAATCTATCCTCTCTTATAGGGTACTTCCATATGAACTCTTTACATGTGCACATACACACACATGCCCCCCCACACACAGAGGAGTTTCCAAAAATAATAGGTTTTTCAAAGATATTCACTCTTAATTATCTGCCCCCTTAGCCCCTCCTCAGAAAATCTTCAGGAAATACCAACATTTGAGATATGAAATTGTCCTTGGTTATGCTCAAAATAATACAGATGCAAGGTCTACATAACTCAAAACCATGAAAACAATGGGAATGTTAAATTACCTTAAATGCAGCCATTCTAGATAAGTCCAAACACTGTTGAATTTCCAAGAAATATGTGATTGAAATTGGTTATTTGTAAATCTTAAAGATCATATAAATATTTTTATTGTTATAAAAGTGTCATAACTGAATTAGCCTGGTAGTTATACTTCAGATAATTATAATTCCAATCAGAAATTTGAGGTGTACAACATAAAACAGCTACTAATGCCACCTCCTTCTACAGTTCATTGTCCACAAACATGTGACCATCTAGAGCCCGAGCATGCAAGCATCAAGAAACTCTGGATGTGATGATGGCCACTAAATTTTTCTGCCATCATTAAAGTTATAACTGTGTCAGGGACACTAAAATTGCCCTGACACATGTTAACTAACTTGCACTAAAATCCCTAATAAGAACTGGTTCTTCGAGACAATTCTGATAGAAATTTAAAAAGAGAAAACACAGATGGGGGATTTTTTTTTCTCTAGAAAGAAACATTGATAATTTGAAAGACAATCAGTTCTAATTATTAGATCTCTTTACAGAAGGAGACCAAAAAAAAAAAAAAAAAAAAAAAAAAAAAAAAAAAAAAAAAGCCTAGAAATATCTGTGCAAGCTCACAACCAAATCAAAGCATATGGCAAAAAGAACAGGGCACTATGCTCACATGAGGTCCCCTCGCTGTACTGGAAGGGGAGGTAGGCTAGCAGAAAGAACAGCCATTTAAACCCCACTAAGCAGTCAAGCTTGAGTTATCAAACTTCCATTTCCTGATGGTTAACTTTGCCTACGCAGGTGACTGGAGATGCACTATACACAAGTCTGCACTGAGGTACTTCTCCTTGAAGGCTCTGAATCAAGAAAAAAAGAAAACAGAAAAAAAAAGAAAAACAAAAAAGGACAGGGCAGTAGATGACCTTCAAGGGGCCCTGGTGAGAACACAACAGAGTTATTGCTAAAGGAAGAAAAATTCCTCAAGTCTCACTTCTTATTTCTCTTTAATTCAGTTTTGTATTAACAACCACAAACATATCAAACAGTTTCAGAAAAGTGAATTGTATTTCCCAACCACTTGGTTCTAGGAAAAAAATCTTTGGGAGTTTCCTTTTCATGATTCTTTCAAAGTTTTCAGTCTATTGGGCACACAATAATAATTGTTATTCTATTCTGTCTAATGATAGACCCTTCAACTTTTATCAAATAAGAAGCCGTCTTCCCTCTTTTTATTTCTTTACACAACTCAGAGGCTCAAAGAAGATAATTACAAACAATTCCTCAAGAATGGTTCAGTTAATGTTAATTTATACAACAAACTAATTACTGCCAAATGGTAAGAATCACATGTGGAAGTCCCTTCTCCCACGCACACAACTCAACCAGCGGCCATCTGTCTTAGCTCCGGAGAACTCAGGGACGCCCAGAGAAGACTGGGAGAGGAAGGGTGTGGGCTCCTCAGTTCATTATCCTCCCAGCAAACCACAGGCCTGAAGGACCACACGTGTGCAGGCTTGGCCAGTTTCAGGAAATGCAAAGAGACGGACACAGACAGCAGGGCATTCATCGAGAGCACAGCGGCTCCAGTTCTCTCTGCAGGCACAACCCACTTCAGCAAGCAAAGGGTGCTCTGTATCTGGTTTCAGATACAAACTACGTGCTTTCAATGGTCATTTACATCTGTTCATCATTTCCCTATGCAAGGAAGGACTGATGATTTTTCTTCAGGGTATCAGTATTTTCTGAATTAAGACATAATTCAGTCTATATCTGAAGCAATTAAAATAATCCTCTTACATATAATATATATATGTTTTTACATATATATATATATGCAAGTTTTTACATTGAATTGGGCTTAAATATAATAAGTGCAGCCAAATATGGACAATTCTTTTTCTTTAAAATGACAAGGTGAATCTTGTCATGTAAGCAATAATATCTTTTCAAATGGAATTAAAAAAAAACTAAGTAAGAGTAAAAGTGTAATAAAATGTACTTTTTATAAGTTAAAAGAACAATCACAGATGCCTTTCAGCATTCAAAACTCTGAACAGAGACATAAGTCCTTGTCAAATATGCAATGAGTAAAAAACAAAACGAGAAAGCATGTGGTAGTAAAATAACATTCCTTTTCCCCTGACGTTTAGGCCTCTGGAATCCAAATGTAGTTTACATGAATGTTCTCATCTCACTCCACTGAACATGTTCCTTCTTAGTTAGCTGAGGCAGGGAAAGACCAGGAGATAAACCTGGAATCAGTGACAGTAAAGACTATCTTCCCCCTCCAGCAGAGATGCTCATCTGGGTATGGAGAGATGTCAGGAGAAAGCCAGGAGAAAGGATGGGCAACACAGCGGGACCCCACTGCCCAGAGTGGGGAGGTTGAAATGCTGTTTTACTGGAAGCTCTTTCTTGAGTTTATTTCATCAAAGTTGACACAATTCTAGGCTAGAATTAGCAATCCTTCTGCCTTTTCTCCAAAGTGCAGGAATTACAAGATGCATCACCATGCTAAACTCTCCCTCTCTCCCTTCCTCCCCACCCCGTGTGTGTGTGTGTGTGTGTGTGTGTGTGTGTGTATGTGGTACTATATGTGGTATATGTGCTATGTCTGTATGTGGTATGTGGTGTGTGTGGTGGGATGTGTGGGATGTGTGTTGGTATGTGTGTCTGTGTGTGCTGTGTATGCTGTGTGTGTGTGGTATGTGGGGTATGTGTTTGTGTGGTGGGATGTGTGGGATGTGTGTGTGTGTCTGTGTATGGTGTGTTACGATGTTGTACCATCCAGAATTTAATAACAGGAAAGCCTTGCATGATGAGGCTATTCAATCAAATCAAGTCCTAGTCATCTAAGCACAGTGGCGATCTTCTGTTGCTGTTGTCATAGGAAGGAAGTGAGTAAAATCAATTATCTACAATGGTGGTAAAGTAGCTGTTACCACCTTCTCCTGGGAGGAGGAACCATCTCCTCACCTTGATACTATATGTATGTGGCCAACCTGGTGCTCACATTCACTGGGGAGGATGCTATGGGATACAGATAGGGGAAAGATGACCAGGGTCTCAGTCATGGAGCAGAAGTGTGGCTTTTCAATGATGTTTCTGCGTGTGATCCTTCATCTGTGTTCCTCTCAGTCCCCTTAAACTCACTGCTTAGCCACTAAGTTCCAACTTGTACAAAACTGTCTCTTTAGACTCTGGCTTTGGTATAAAAGAGCATTTCTTTACCTGTCCTCATGAGAAACAATCTGATGGTAGTTTAAAAACTTCCAATTGCCATTAATTTATTTTCAAATAAAGGAAAAATGAACAATCATCTAAGAAAACACATGGAATAATTAGGCAAACACTAGTACCCAAGTCTCAACCCTTGATATTTTATCTTGAGGACATCTACTAGGACCACTACCAAGAGCCCCTGAGTTAGGCCTTGAGTTAGGATGGAAAAGGTTCCACCTGCTATTTAATTAAGTTGCTTAATCTAGAATTGCTGTGTTAGGAACACTGGTACTGGGCATACTAGACCTACATTCCTACTCTTTGGGAAAACTGTCATAGGATATGCAGATTAGAGAGCAAGACAGCAAATATTTAGGCAGTTGAGACTAGACTCTTTAGCTCCATCAGCCTGATAATACATAAATAAGCATGTAAAAAATGAACATGACCAGAGACCAATGAAACTTTATAAATACAATGTGACTCTAACAGATTATTTATGTGTCACAAAATAGTCTTTTGATTTCTCAAGAATCAAAAGTGGAAGACCTACAATCTATTCTCTGCTCATTGATTTCACTGGACTGTGAGCCAATATGATAACCACACTCTAAAAGGTCAACATATAATTGGGAGAAAAGACAGACAGACTTCTTAAGAAAGATGGATAGAGGTTGAAAATTTTGCTGGTAGGATTGAAATATTAATTAAATGCCAAGGATCAACAGTTATAAGTTAAAGAAAAATCACTACAAGTTAACACATATACATAAAAAGAAAGCATGGTAGCTGAGGGACTAAATGTAAGTGAAGACTTATTAGAACAGGGTTGTATAGAGGGTCGGGAAAGTACTCGAATATGGGAAACAATGCTAGAGGATAAGAGACACAGGAAGTGAGGTCACCAGACTGGAGACAGACAGGAAGTGAACTCATCAGGCTGGAGACAGACAGGAAGTGAGCTCACCAGACTGGAGACAGACAGGAAGTGAACTAATCAGGCTGGAGACAGACAGGAAGTAAGTTCATTGCAGCTTCAGGTGGACCATACCCACTTTATTAAAGCTCTGGGAAATGAAATGTATAGGCTTGCAAAAGCACCACTTCTCATACTCACTGAGGCTCACACTGCTGACTCCTGAGGAGACTGCTTAATAATGTGACTGCCAAATCCTTCAGCCTGTTCCCCATGGCCTTTTCTCCAGCAAACTATGTACACAAATGGACTACATACTACTGTCAGTATGAGATCTGAGCATGCTAGAATAAATATATCATCTGTTCTATCTGTCAGAATTAAAGAAACATATTTTAAAATTGAGGTTATAGTTACAGAGTTTAGACAAATTATAGCTCTGTATTCAGTTATTTTTTTATTTTGTATTATGGGTCAAAAAATGACTCAAAGCTATCTATGATTTTTTTTAGTCCCCAAATAAGCTTTAGTTTAGGTATTACTTATTGTCATTATGATCACAATTCAGTTTCAACCTTCCAAACAGAGAGTATTAAACGAAAGTACAATAATAATATATGCTATCCTTTATAATCTTAATGAGAAAAGAAAAAATGGTTGAATAAAGGAAAGTAAAATGGTACACCTCTAGATTATTTGCTGATGCACAAAGGAAAGAGTTTTCCTTTTCTTTTCAGCTGTACATTTTCCTCATATGCCTGGGGAGGAGCAGAATTGAGATGGAATAGAAGCAGATTAGAAGAAGCCATGTTATGGAGAGATGGGTCCAGTAGATATGGCGGTCACTTTTGCTTAACCACCTAAAAAGAACTGGCTGAAGTAGTCACAGGAGCCACACCACCTCCAAAGGTGAAAGAAAAAATGTCTGCTGATGTGTCAATGTTCATCACAGAAGCAATTTCGTCAACTATTGCATCAGTATGGTTACTTCACCTCTGAGCTCTCAGGCTGCCTCCCTGTCAAACTTTTCCCTAGGATCTGAACGTCTTCATCTCTTTCCTGAAACGTCATAGTCAGGTTGAGGATAGGAACTATGTCTTTCATTTCTGTTTCCTCATTAACCCAAACAATAATCAGCATCTATCATGAACTCAATACAAGATGACAGTGTGTGTAAGTAAGGGGCCTAATAATTAAGGACAGGCCACAGAAAAAGCAGTATAGATTCTACATTGGGCTTTACAAAAGAATATACACAGGATGGCAAAAGGATAAAATAATGGAAAACTTAAAATGCAGAATGTAAATGAGAATTCCCATTCTGTACACTTGGTTTAGCAAAACTTAATGTGGGCCAAGGTTACAGAGATTCATCAGGAGGTGGCTGGCAAGATGGCTGAGCAGGGTAGGACAATTGCCCCTAAACTGATAACCTGAGCTCAAGATGGCTAAGCAGGGTAGGACAATTGGCCCTATGCTGATAACCTGAGCTCCATCTCTGGGACCCATATGGTAGAAGAAGAGAATCACCTCCTGTAAGCATTCCTTTGACCTCACATATATATTGTGTTATTCCCCCAACCTTGAAAATAAATAATTGTAATAAAAAAGACATTCAGCATGATATATAGGTTATCTTAAATCTAGAGTAACCGTATTAATATTGATATTATTATTTTATTATTTCACATATATGCTTGTACAAGCTATATATATATATATATATATATATATATATATATATATATATAATGTGTATATGGTTATATATACATATTTATTTTACATATATGTTATTTTATGTATATATTTGTATGTTTATATATTAATAATAATAATATAGAGATATGGGTTGGCAAAATCATTTCTGATAAGTGTAAATACTTACATAAAAACATACAGAGCAAAGATGGGAAGACAGAGAGCATGTCTAGAACTCTGAGTCTTCCACAATATCAAACAGACAGCACTTCTCATTGCTGCGAATCACAGACACCTTCCGAAGACACAGTGTATAATGCCCTTTATAATGTAACATATTTTAAAAACAGTAAATACATTAATTTAAATGAGACTCACTCCTCTTACTTCATTGATACTGTATATTAATCCCTAACTATGATCTCTGAATAAAAGAGTTGGACTAAAAGGGAGGGTTTGCTGTTGTTGGTGGTGGTGGTTTTGGTTTGGTTTTTGGCTCCTCACTTGAGCTGTGTATCCCTGATCATTCTGATGAACTACTGGAGCAGACATGGGCCAGTGGTGACACCATGCTCAGTGGCAGTGCAGAGCAAGAACAGTGATGGCCACAGTGAGGCGATGCGGAGTCAAATGAGTGTGGACGAGGACTCGGCCTGCCATGGCTACTTTGAACTGGAGCTTCTTTTACTTCCTCTCATTGAGATAGCTGTCTCGCTAATGCTGAGATCTGACATCACCTTTCTATACTTTTCTGCTGCCCCAGCACGTGACCTAAGGCCTGCCCCCAACCTTGCACCCAACCTCCTAGGTAGATGTACTTCTCTGCTGAGATGTGGGACCTTTTGAAGTTGGAGAAAAGAGACAGGTAAGATGAGACAATGGGACCAAACAGAAATCCTCTGAAAGAAATCACAACTCCAGTTGGAAGAAGTGTGCATGAAGTCTCTATGGCTTCATCTGCTCTCCACAAATACGGGTGAATACAACGATCTGAGAGCTGGGGACCGTAGCTCGGTGGCACCACACACGCCTTCCATATATGGTGTTGAAAACAAATGAAGAAGAATCTTTCAGTTAAATCTCACAAGAATAGTGAAATTTCTCAAGGAAAAATGCTGACAGGGCTTTAATCCATCGATAATACTCATCCTGCTTACCCAGTAACACACTAAGCTCCAGTGTAGAGTAAGAGCACCTCCTGCTACCGTCAATGGATGCCCAATATTGGAGTACACTCCCAGCCACAGACCTCTTACACAGTTCCTTCTTGCATAGAGGTCAACCCTGCTGTTATATTAATGTGTGGGAGAACACTCACACATGGACTAAGTCAGGGCTCTGTATCAGCCATGTTTACATAAGTCTTCCTTCAACCCACGCTACTTGGAAGGACAAAGGAAAACATCATTTATGTATTATCTTGTTCATCACTTCTGATAACAAAAATTTTCATGTTTTACTTCAGAGTCCTACCGTCTTAACTGTTCATTCCAAGCCAAGAAGGATGAAAGAGTCTATGGCTTTGAAAGTCCCCTGCATTTGTTGCCCTGATAGCAGGGGCAGTCTCTGTCCGATAGTTTACGTAGAAATGGCAATGAATGGAAGACAGTGTGCAGCAACTTTCTCCACAAAGACAAAACAAAAGGAGAAAGTTCAAGAAAAGGTTCTTCACCCCTCCTCATAACTGTCAGGCAACTTCTATTGACCAAGAATAGCACACAGTAAACACGCCAAACAAAAGGAATAATGAAAGATGTATTTACTTGCTCAGGGCCTTGATTTTTTCTTTCTATTACGTACACACCCACACGGAAGAGTCTGCATTGTGTTGACAAATAACCGCAGGAGCCAGAGGGAGGAGGGGAGCAGAGAGGAGCCTGGCAGGTATGTGACTGTTGTCAGTTGCTCACCTCTGTATAGACAGAAACACACACACACACAAGTCATACACCCACATGAAAGATAGGATATGGGCGATGGCTACACAAGTCCTGACATGTGGTAACTCAATGTGGGGAGGCAGGGGAGGTTGGAAGGCAGTATTTAGGGTGTTTCTTTGTCTCTAATTATGTGACCCTTTGTATTTGCTAAGGAAGAAGTGAATTGTGTTCTAGAGTAATCTTTTAGCAATGTTCAGTGGTCGTTTGACAATTTCCTACAGCCCCAAACTTGCTGTTTATTACATTGTTTTTTGAGTGGTTTCAAATGCTGACTTCGTGGTTTACCTCACAGATGTATGTGGATAATTAATATCAAACTGAGATGTTTTAAGGCTCTTCTGCGTGTGTTATCTAAAGCACAAAATGTCCCCAGTAATATACATAAATTGCGAGTAAAATACGCAATCTACGACATCATCGTTGTCCTTTTCCCCTCATTTTTGGCTTTAAAACCACAAGGGTGAAAATGGCTGTATCCTGTGTGTCTAGGCCTTTCTCAGTGACTCCAGCCTAACACTACAAAAAGGTTTGTATCTGAATGACTTATACAACTCCTCTCTGTGATAAGGGAAAGGTCTAACACAGATGAAAATAGGAGTGGTCTAGAGATGATCAGCACGCACAGAAACTTGTCTACAGCATTTCTGCCATCATTGCATCGAGGAATGTTTTCTTGGACTTGGAAAAGAAGTAAGCAAAAGAGCTGGGTGAATGAGCTGCCTTTCAAAACCAGGACGGGAGGGAGGAGCACCGTACTACATTCCAATGGGACTCTCCCTTCAGCTTCCAAAGTTTGTGGTCCAAACTCAGGAGTACAAGGCACAAGCTGGTCTCCAAGTACAACAGTGACATAGGCCATCTTAATCAAAGCAAAGTGTCCAGGTCATATACTTCTTCTATTTGGTCCCAGCCTCTCTGCTCCCTCACGCTGCTGGCCATATTTCTCCTTAACATGGAGGGCAGCTCACAAGGTGCTTGGGGGAGTCCTTGAGGTCTCAGGACTCTGGGAGCAGGTGGCAGAGGCGGTTCTGAGTGGCGCTCTCCACTGCCTCCAGAGCTGTCCGTGCCTTCTTCATGAGATAGTCCTATTAGAAAAAAAGACCAAGCATCCACTAGAACAAAGCTAAGCAGGCCTATTTAATTAGGGCAAATGCTTGATATCCACTTCTCCGTGTTAAACACACAGCCACTCGGGCTTGGGAGGTCTGATTAATTTTAATATGCATGGTTGTGACAAGTGGCTCGGGGGTAAGAGAGTGAAAAACACACATGGGCACGCAAACCCGCTAACTCCTCAGCCAGGCTGGAGTCGACTTCAGAGCGATGCTTGGCAGGCCTGCTCAGATTCGAGTGATACCATTCAGCTGGGGTTGGGACCTTCCTTGTGAGAGAAGGGAGGCCTCAGAAACAGGTGGCTGGCTCTTCACTCTTTAATAAGTGATATCCCCAAAAGCCATGATATATGATCAGCAAGAAAAGCTGCTGTGTTCCCCCTTGTGATTATTTATAAATATGCAGCCAGGGTCTACAGGTCTCCTTCTGAGAGGGCTTTGCTTTGAATCTGAAGGCCTGAGATAGAAAGATTTAGTTGAACACAGGGAAAAAGAGGTATACTAGCTATCAGAAAAAAATTAGCATTCCTCAGGTAAAAAGAAATGTTGGCTCTGGTCTATGTTGTCCTCTCAGTAGACACACACATGTTTAAATAGGAATCTTTATAATGAAAGTCCTTGTCCTTTTATTTAGAGATACAAATATCTAACTTAAAACATAGTACTAACCTGACTATGTACAGAAGGATATAGATGATTAAAGGCCCTAAAAGTGACTGCATTTCACTAGCCAGAATGGAAGTTCTAATTGACCATAGTATAGAAGGCATGTCGCTCTCATGGCCTCTATATCCACAACCCTGGATTGCAGCTCAAGGCCCCACCAAGTAAAATGGAATCCCATAAACAACCCCTGAGCCCCCACGATCCAAACCTGAATGTCTTCCATGAAAATATAAATACATTTTCTATAACACTCAATGAACTCAAACAGATCGGGCTAAACTGCCATGGTGGGTAGCACTTGACAATGTGTGGGAATGGACAAGACTCACTTCAAGGCTTTACACACAGCTGTTTGAACACTCCGTCCTGAAAAAAGTACACTCTTCAGCATGTGAGAGCATCGTCTTGTCTCAACCTCTGAAAAATAAGCTCTCTCCTTTATCAACATTTTATGAGTGTTGATTTCCATATCGGGGTGCCTTTGAGAAGGGGAGCCCCTGGGTTAGAGTCTAGCTTGCTCAACAAGAAGAGAGACATTTACGAGTGACAGACGGCACAGTTGAACACAGAGCCACAGAGCGCGAGGCGTAGCCCCTGACAGCAGCTGGAGTGTGAGGAACAAAACTTTAAAGAGATCCATTGAAAAGTCCCCTTGTTTGTCCTTCATGGGAACGGCACTCACAAAGCCTCTTCAGGATGTACTTTGTCAAAGGGACAGCGAACAAGGAGACAAACGCACCTCAAACCTCTGCCAATTAAAGTATCTTTAGGCTTTCCCCGATGTACTTATGGCTTTTTTTTTTCTTTTTCCTGCCTCATCAAATACGGCGTTAAAAACAAGAGTTTCAGAGAGCCCATTCTCTGCACAGGGCAGGGGATGCTGTGGGATTCTTTGAATTGAGATTACAAATCTTTATTGTTTTCCCTATAATGACTGCTAATTGTAGCTGCTGAAGTGAGACTGATCCTGCATCTCTGTCTCAACTCCTCTAATAAAACGATGAGGCTTGATTTAATTTGTAGAGGAGGCTGTACGCTGGACATCCGAGAGCTAGGAAGAGGCACTGTTATTACTCTGCACAAATGCTGGGCATGCCATGCCTCTGGCCATGGTCAGAGGGCCAAATACCACACACACAGATCCATCTTTTCAGAATGACTGTGTTGGATACTGGAGTATTCCACTGACACGTCACGCCTATGTAAGCCACCCTAAGCTGAGCAGTAACCGGGAGGAAGAGGGCTTTGCATCCGTTTGACGATGCATAGCTACATACACCAATACGTTTGCATTGCGAATTGAAGGGACGCCGACTGACACATGCATTTTTTTTTCTGGAAAATTCCACACGTTCTGTGGAAGATGACATCAGGTACAATGGATTGGGTTCATGGCAGGCACGGATATGGAAAAGACGTATGGTACAGTAAAAGCCATATATGTTTCCAAGTTTTGGAAGAGGCCAGTTTGGCAACTCTCTGTATATCTGCTTCAGTTCAAAAACAAATAAACAACCAAACAACAACAAAAAATAGAGAAAGAAATAATGTCCAAGCCAGTCCTGTTAGTGGTGAATTCTGTTTCCGTCCCAACCACAGATCCATGCCTCGTGGGGACAGAGGGAATGAAAACTTGCCTGTCTCCACTCTGGTGGTCTGAGGGTGACTTTTGGGGTAGAGGCCAAGAGATGTGGTGAGGACTGTCATGAACTAGACTTTTCCAAGCTTGGTGACGGTTCTCACAAGAGTGGAATTGTCTGTAAACCCTACTCACAAGAAACTGCTTTCCATAAAGTAGCACAGTAGGCCTGGGAGAAAAGTGCCGTGTTCCTCGGGTCTTCCAAGTCAGGAGCAAGAATTGTCTGGGGATTTGGGGAAAATCCCTCAGTTTTGTGCATCAGTGCCATGAATAATAATAAAAAAAAATGTCACAACTGGTGTCTTCCTCACACAATGAACATGCTCACTAAGACAAGACAGTTCATGGGAGTCTCCGTCAAGGAGAAAGAACACGAAGAGATGCAGACAGTAAGCAAAAGTAGGCATATGGCAACCTGAGAGAGAAACACACAGTGTACCCACACGCATGTAACATGCATGGTGCAGTAAAATTTAAGACAACCATGAGCCTTTAGGTCCTGATATTTAATTTTAGCACACATTCCCCTTACAAGGGGAATATAAGTACCAAGCAGATTGGATGTTAGTGTCCCATCCTACTTCTATGTGGATCACAATATATGATGTCCCCCATTATTAATTTGGAGAAATTGTCTTTGTCATTGTATAGTCATTCTTGACTTAAGACACAGGCTATCCACATATTTATTTGGGTGAACATATAAATAAATAATATCAAAGCTGTGGCCTGTTTACGGGTTTGCTAGCTTCTCATTGGCTGTTGGTATTATTGATAGTAGATGTCCTAACTTTCTCCCCTGAGGGATCCAGGGAAGGGAGCACCGTGAAGCAGGCTGCCAGTGTACCTGAGGAGTGACATTCCTTAACGAGCCAAGATGTGACAGTGTTGGTAACTGGGGCTTCTCCAAGCAAAGTACCACCCTCACCATTACCTCATCTCCTCTCCTCAGTCACTGAAGGCAGTGAAGGGCAGACAGCACATTAGCACAGTCATGATAATGAATGAGGCCAAATAAGTACCACACTTCCCCAGTGAAGTCACAGTGTAGATGCTCAGTTTTACATAAAGTCTCATTCATACAGAGAGTTGACAAAGTCAAGAGTAAGAATAGATACAATCACAACGTAGAATATCACTGAATGTTTGTGAAGTATCCCCTGAATGATTCAGTAACTAGACAACACACACACACACACACACACACACACACACACACACACACACACTAAATAAGTGCAGGTAATGAGAATTTTAAAAGAACAAAGTATAATGGCATTCAAGTATGAAACTGTCAGAATGAGTCCCATTTGACTTTGTAAACTAACGAAAAAAATATTTTTAAAAAAAGGAGGAAAATCTACGAGGTAATTAAGACTGAGAGTGATGTTTAAGGCAGAGAAGGACACAGCAGGGGCCAGGGATGCAGCTCAATGGATAAAGCACTTACCAGGTAAGCTTGAATCACTGAGTTTAGCCAGGCCTGCAACCCCTGCCCCAGCAAGATGGAGTGGGACAATCCCCCAAAGCTTAGAAGCCAGCTAAGCTCGTCTGGTGTATGTATGTGGGGAAAACAATAAGGGACCCAGTCTCAATACGGTAGATGGTGAGGGATGCCACCTACAATAGCCTCTGCCTCTATGTGTATATGGTGGCAAATGCATTTCACACTCACAAGAACACACAGGCACACACACAGAGGTTTGAAGTACAGTAGTATTAAGGCACAAAGCGTTGAGAGATGCATGCTCATTAGACAGACATGTAACTGGAGGCTAAGGAAAGTTGCATCAGGAAGTGCAAGGGTGACATGGAGTAACTTGTTCCTGTGTTCACTGTCAAGAAGTATGTGAAAGACAGTCCTTCTGTTGTAATTTAGGGTCCTCCGTACAATAAGAGCAGGGTCAATTTACTAAGATTACTTTTTAAGTAATAAGGTTGCTAACTTTGGTGTTTTCAATGTTGTTTTAAATTTATTGATTTAGTGTGTATGTGGAGAGGGCACAGTGAGACCCTGGTGTGTGCGCGTGCATGTGCCTGTACGTGTTCGTGTTTGTGTGTGTAAAGGCAATTTGTAGGAAGTGGGTCTCTCTTTCCACATTTGGGTCTTAGGGATGGAACCCAGTTGGTCAGACTTAGCGTGCCTTTACCAGTCAGACTATCCGCCATCCCAACTGCAGAGCTCCGAGAGGATTAGCAGAAGAACCTGCCTAGGACTAACAGGAGGTCATGATTTTCAAGACTTCTCCTCTCTATCACCCACGTCAGCAGTATGGCAATAGTAATGAAGGAGATTAAGCTTAGTTTTTACAAAAAAAATTTTGAATATTTAGTATGACTTTCTGAACTTTAATGAGTATAATATTGGAGTAAAGTTAAATAAATGGCCCTTAATACAGTGTTACATTGTAAGAAGAGTTAAAGGTGGCTGTAAGTTCTGCTTCCTGGGAGACCCAGGCTAACTCTAGGACATAGGGAGCTCGCATACATGTGTGTGCATTACTGCTACAGCTGAAGCTCGATTACGCCACCATTATCTTGCTCCTAGACATTTTTCAACAATGATTTTTATTAAAATCTCAAGGTTTTCTCCTCCTCCTCCTCCTCCTCCTCCTCCTCCTCCTCCTCCTCCTCCTTCTTTTTAATGGCAATTAGACAACCTACAATGGGCAGGTATGCCCTTAAACACTTTTTGGAAGTCTGATCACTTAAGGAATAACATTTAAGTTACATAAGGAGTAACATTAAGGAGAAACTAGCAATTATCACTTCATATTTTTCTAATGTTTCAGAGGGATATGGAGCCATGTGAGGTACAGTATAGGAGCTGATGCACTACCATGCAAACCTAGCAAGCTGTACATGAGGCGTGGATTCTAGACCAGTGGCAACACCAGCTTTGAGGATGACCCTAGGATGTCTTTAATCATCATAGCTCTCATCTGAAAATGGAGAGGAAAGGAATCTAGTTACTGAGGTCATGGGGGATATCATGTCTCTCCTCGGTTGCCATGCCTAAGAAGGGCTGGCTGATTCGACAAACTTATCACCAAATGTAACACAACCACAATAGAAAGGCTGACATAATATACATGGGTTTCTATGAATTTAGAAGCATACACCACAGTAAGAATGAACAGTAGTGGACAGAAAGATGGCTCAGTGGCTAAAGGCACCTAGTTTGAAGCCTAATGACCTGAGTCTAATCCCTGGAATGTACATTGCTAAACAGAAGAATTGACACTGGCAAACTGTCCTCTGATCACCCTACACACTCAGACTTGTGTGTGCCCACGCATGCATATATGCATGCACACTTAATTAATTAATTAATTAATTAATAATTTTGAAAGGAATGGACATTAAGAATCTGCAGAGCAGATCTTTTTTTCATAATGACAGCCCCAAAATTCTGAAAGACTAAAAAACACAAACACGGACGTGTTATATTTTTCTCCTAAAACATGTTTGAAAACACCTTAATTCCTCAGGCAGAAGCATAGGCTAGCTAGAGTAAAGAGGCGGTGTTCTTTCTTCTGTATGGATGCACCTCTCCTCCCTGACAGACACTCTCACCTTCTTGGCCTCCCTTCGGATGGCCTAGCCTCTTCTCCTGGATTCCCTGTCCCTGTTGGCTTGCTGTTGGCAGGGTGAGGCTGGAAATAATGTGGCCTTTCTAGTGAGATCTGCTTCCCCACCCCCACCACACAAGAGGAAGCCAAGATGTGAACGCCGCCACTCATA
This sequence comes from Mus musculus, assembly GCF_000001635.26. Taxonomy (NCBI): domain Eukaryota; kingdom Metazoa; phylum Chordata; class Mammalia; order Rodentia; family Muridae; genus Mus; species Mus musculus. Next base: position 575,130 of record NT_166305.2, read on the forward strand.
ATGATTTCACTGGGCTTAATGAAATTTTCATCACAACCTGCTGCTCAGTTTAATGCCCTTTGAAAAACAATGCACAAAGCTCCAGAGGAGAGAAAAGGATCCATCCTGCGGTATCTGTGTACTTAGCACTTAGCTCCAGTCCCTCTCTGCTATGGCGCTCTCTCTCTATGGAGTTGCAACAAGGGCTTGTAGCTAGCTTTCCCACCAACACTTCTGACATCTTCCCCCTTCAGACTGAGCACTGAAAATTTTATCTTTTGATGCCAGGCAATAAGAGAGCCTCAGCTCAAGTGTGTGCTCTACCCACTACCATGGTCCCTTGAACCTGGATGGGAAGGCAGGATCGAGTGGCCAGTCTCATGCATGTCCTATATTCTTTGATCAGTGATGTCTTGAAGGCCAACAGAGCTTCCAGTTACTTTAAAACCTACAATCTCCTAAGTTACAATTCTGCATGCATTTCTCTTTGAATTTTATTACATTTTTCTTTCTGAATAAGAACATGGCTTTACTCAGATATAAATTACTTCTTTATAAGTCCGTAAATTGTTGTGGCCACTAGATATCCATTCTTGAAAGAGGCGTAGAGGCTCATGACTGCAATCCTAGCAATCAGTGTACAGAGGCAGGAGAATCATCAAGAATTTGAGGCCAGACTAAGCTGCACACTGAGTCCTAGGCAAACATAGGCTACAGCATGAGACCATGTCCCAAAACAACACATGAAGTACTTTTAAATGCACATAGGGCACCAGGGCAAATTATCAGTAAGAGTGTGTCTATGATTTTAGATATTCAGAGCAGGCTCTGTATAACCTGCATATGAGGGTGTAAATGTTGTCCATGCTCTGTCCTTCAAAGATTGTTTCTGAAATTCAAGAGGGGAGATGAGGGAGTCTGTGTACATGTATGTCTGTATGTGTCTATACGCATATGTGTGTTATATATGAGTGGGACACATGTGTGAGTATGACATAAACAGGTTTGCATGTATATACACACACAGAGGCCACTATCAGACTACCATTCTGTGTCCCAATTCCTTTGAGACACAGGCTAGGCTGGTGGCCATCAAGCCCCTGGAATCCTCTTTTTCCTGCAGGCATTGTGTGATGGCATTGTGGCCATTCCTGACTTATGGGAAGAAGTGACTTCCAGGTGGTAGGCTATCATGTGTGTTCAACAAGAGTAAGCGCTCTTCACAGCTGAGAACAAACATTGTTCTCACCCAGACTCAGATTTCTCAATTCTTGCCTTGTTCAGCATAATTCTCTCCAACATTACTCTATTTAATAACACGTTTCTTCGTATCTGAGAATTTATGTGTTTTAAGAGGAAGATGTCCTTTGAAGTCCATTACTGACAGAGATATACTAAGAAAGGCCCTCTGGCCTTCATATGCAGTCATGACTTCCTTGTTCCAGTCCTTCCTGCTATGACCGTCATCCTTGCTATTCCACCCCAGTAGCTGCTCCCAGGAATTGTGTTTCTCCTATAATTCCCAGTGCGCCACCAGATTTTTCATCAAGTACTTGTGGATGCTACCTGCTGCTGTCTTTCCCACTGAGATGTATTCACTGGGTTTAGACTAGTTCTGCATCTACTTCAAAGTTATGAATTTATACATCTCCTCTTAGACAACCCAATACAGCAGAGCTATGACAACATCATACACAAAATTTCCCTTTAATAGTATCATCTAAAGAGAATTTCCCAAGTCTCTTTAGAATAGAGTATACAGAACAAACACGGGACCTCTTATTCCTATTCCGTATCCTTGAATTCGGAACATATCCAATGCTATGATTATAAATTAACATGTGAGGAAAAACACTTTACAACTCATTCTATGAAGTCAGCATCAAAATCAGAGATGTACATTACTCAAAAGAAAGATATGAACTGATCGACCTCATGGCCATGGATGTGAACAGCCTCAACAAAGCCTGAGCAAGTCAGATACCAAAATAGATCAAAAGGACTATGAAGTGTGGCCTAGTGGGATTTATCACAAGTTTGCTAGGTAGGTCAATGTTGAAAATCTCTGTGGGAATTAAAGATTAGTGATTGTGTGTGTATTATATTGGTAGGTAATTAAGATCAGTGATCGTGTGTATTATATTAATAGGTAAAATTATAAATTTGTAGAAAACCAGAGCAAAGAAAAAAGCAGGTCCTCATAGCATCACCCAGAGAAGCCTACAGCAAACATCCTACATCATGGTGGGTCTAGAAGCCTGGCTCTTACAGTCAAGAACACAGCAGTGGCATCGTATCTACTTTTCATGCTCTTAAGCAGTATCCTACTAGAAGTCTTGACATGTAAGAAAAAAGAAAGATAAGAAAACCTTAACTGAGGCATGAAATAAATGAAACTGTCAGTTTGTGAATTAAATGTTTGTCCATGTAGATAATCGCACAGAATTAGCAAAAAACTGCTACAACTGAATCTGAGGTTATGGTATGCCTACATATTATCAGCCAGCAAGGAAAATTTGAAATTAATAGTATGATTCTTGTTTATCTTTTCATTTTACATAAAAATGCAATAAACAAGCATAACTGTAGTGAAATGCATCTAAGTTATGTATGTAGAAACTGTGTAAGAGCCAATATTTTAACAGCCGGGAAAGATTTTATTTGTTCATGGATGAGAATAGTCACAGCTTCTTTATAATGTGATCTACAGGAATAACACATTCTCAGACAAATCAGCAATATTCTCTGGATATATTCAAACATACATAAGAGTTTGTGGAAAGAGACAATAGACTCACACTGACCCATAAAAACCCTAAGGAAAAGAAAGAAAGCTGCAAGAACAGGACAACCCCAAACAAGATTTTTTTTGTCAAGCAAAGCTATACTCATGAAGACAACAATGACATCAGGACAAGGGAAGTGTAATGATTTGAAGAAACAGAGCTCAGAGGGCACAAATAAATGAACACTAATTCAGCCGGTCACCTTCAAAAAGGAGCAAAAGTATTCAGCAGACAAGAGTCACCTTTCAGAAAATACCTAGACACACTGTGACGACACAGAAATTAAAGGACTGAGACACAGAACCTTTAAAAGAATAACTCAAAGGGTTCCTAAATCTAACGTGTACAATGCAAATTGATAAAAGTGTAGGAGATAATGCAAGGAAAGTATCTCGGACTCTCCACGACTACTTGGACAAATCACCACTAAAACCCACAACCATAGTGACAACTGGAAAGCCATTAAAATTTATTTATTTTTTTCTGCAAAAGAAAATACTGAGAATGAACCAACAGCAGACAGGGAGAATGTTTGTAAGTACATTTCTGATTGAAACTGGTATCCAGAATATATAAAGATCTCCTGCAATTCATCTGTACCAAAATGACTCAATAAACGTACAAAAGCACTAAAGAGATACTTCCCCAAAGACACAGAGATGTAAAGTAGAGGCAGGAGAGGATCTGGACGAGGAGGCCATCGGGGAACCGCAAGGTAAACCAACAACGAGACCAGCATCCATAGCTACGAGAATGCACAAAATCCCCAAATACAACACAGCCAAAGGCTGAGAGGGCTGTGGAACAGCAATTCCTTCCCTTCAGTGATGGCAGGAAGGAAGATTTTATGAACACTTTTCAGACAGTGTGGCAGTTCTCTATAAAGTCAAGCACCACCTCTCCATGGACTCAGCCATGATGCTCCCAGGAACTTGAAAACTTATTGGCTCTCATACGTTGTAAGTCAGACACGACTTGTAATCAAGGTACCTCTGCTCTCCACTTTGTTCGTTTGCTCACTTGGAACTCACAGCTGCGGGAGAGGGAGCCTTGGTCTTGAATGCTGGGTGGTTTCAGTGACCCAGACTCATCCCGGGTTAAGTTGGAATTGTTAACATCTGGATCTAACCTTGGACAGGTTAGTGAGGTTTATTTTTTTCTTATTCTTTTGTTTTGTTTTTGGGTTGAACTCGTACACACACACACACACACACACACACACACACACACACACACACACACATATAACCAATAACTAAGAAAGAGAGTTTTAAAGTTAGAACCCCAAAAGAAAGGATTCTAAGAGTTCAAAAAATGGAGGCTACATGGAGCCACAGCTAAGTTACTCCAATAACATTTTTATGGACTGCTCAAGGCATGGACCTAAGAGCAAGGATAGGAAATGAATATATTGATGTACAAAGGTTAAAGATGTAACACAATTCTAAAATGGTCTTAAGGGGAGAGATTTCCCTGCAATGGACAGCATGGTCTGCAGATCCATGGCAAGCAGGTGGGTCTTCTGGGTAATGCTGAGACAGTCTATTCTTGAGTCTGTAAGTTTCATTCAAGTATAACTTACTCACGTATAAAAATAAGGCTCACGTTGCAATGTGAATTTATGATTTAAAAAAATCTTAGGATCTGTGAGATAGAGATGAAGAAAGGAATAAAATAAAGAAGGAAGGAAGGAGAGAAAGAGGGAGAAGTAGAGAAAGAAAGAAAGAAAGAAAGAGAAATAAAAAGAGAAAGAGAAAAACAGAGTGAGAGAGCGAGAGAGGGAAAGAAAAAGGGAACAGGGGCATGCAAAAAGACATGAGGTATCTAGATTGTTCAATTTAAGAATCTACACCAAATATCATAAGTGGAAGCCAAATGAAACTGCTTAACCCAGGAAGGACACAACCCATCTTTTACCTTCTGGCTCATTCTTGATCAGCTCTTCCATCTTCCTCTGCTTCAGGGTGTCCACCACATCCGCTAAGCTGCCCTTGCGCCGCTCGGGAGTCCCCAGGGCTGCGCTCGACACGGACTCGCCACTCTGTCGCCCACCTTCTTCCGCCTTCTGAGGTGAGGTAGATGAGTTGTATGGAGCTAATGAAGACATAACTTTATTGCCATCGACTTCCTAGAAGAGAAAGCAAAGACAGGGAGGGCTGTTTAAAATTCAGTAAGATTTCTTTGGACAGAAGTAACTCTGGTAGCTCGCTCTGTAGCCATACGGGAATGTGACATGTCACTCTGTAAGAGCAGGGAGCAAAGAAATCTGGGGGAAAAAAAATCCTGGCTTCACTTTGCAAGCCTGCTCAAGAGTGAGTCACTGATTGCTCTCCAGACAAAAACAAAATACGAGGTCCCTTGTCATAATGTGAGGCAGCAAGTTTTTAAACGTAGTGTGTAAAGGGCAGCAAACATAGTGTGGTCGTCCTGTCCTGGCTGTTGCTTAAAGATCTTGGAGCTGTCAACTGCATCCAGCTGCCTCCTGACACTCTAACATTTAAACAAACCATACATACATGTACCTTGGCTTTATCTTAGGTCTCTGTAGCCTGTCCATGGCTCTCCTAACTCAGATTATGTCTCTCTCGGTGAACCACTCACTCTCAAGCTTTACAAAAGCCACACCACACAGGAGATCTGGACACCTGGCAGAAACATTGTGAGACTGCCTCTGCTTTTGTGGAGGCTTTCCTGACTGAGTTACCACTTGAGGTCTGGTTTCTGGCCTTCCCCTGCATTTTGCTGAAGTATCAAGTGCTATATTAGCCAGTACCCTGAATTTTGCTTCTTTGTAACTCTCTGCCCCTGAGCAGCTCTAGTCTTCATTCTAAAACTTTGCGTTTTTGTATTCTCTTATCTTTTCTCTCCCAGATTTCAACCACGAACTTGTGACATTTATAGCATTCAGGGTCTATTTGGTGTCAAAGATATTTCTGGAATTTTAAAGAAGCATGAATCCAGCTTGATAAACAATTTTCTTACTTAAAGGTCTGCCCGGGGTCATCACTTATATCCATAGTCCTTTAAGTCCCACATAGCAGAGCACTGTGAAGGGCAAAGCTTTATCAATGGAGCTTTGGGAGCCTCACTCTCTGACTATGCCTCTCATTTGTATGGCTCAGAAGATCCTCGTTAAAACACAGTAAAGAGTGAGCAAGTGGAACCTGCAATGGGTTGCACATCATGCCTGTTGATACCTTCATCATCTGTGTAAGAAATGATATTGGACCCCAGAAACACAAAAAAGGACACCGATAACTTAAAAATTAAGGCTAATATTGGCTAGCTTAAAGTATATTCTAAATTACCTGACTGAAATCTTGTCATCTCGATTCTTGAAAATCATTATCAACATAATCGTTATATCTTGATATGATTTTGAGTTAACAGATGTTTAGTGGGTATAGGGGCATTAACTAAAGGAGAAATATCAGTTTGTTGTTTGGGCTTAATCATGAGGAGAACAAAAGAGAAGAAAATGAGGAGGAAGACGAGGAGGAGGAGGAAATGTCCTCTAAGGCAACCTTCTAACTTACAACTTATAAATCCCAGCGAGTTTAATTCCAAGGAACTGTTCTCTGGCCATCACTACAGAGTACGCCTCCCATATGTCGGCTGAGTGCTCTACGCATGCACAAGTTAGTTTCTAATGTCACTGAGTTTCAGATACAGCCTGCGTGGTTAGACAGCGATTACAAGACCCTGGAGGAAAATTGTGTGCCTGCTTTTGATGTTATTTATTTAAAACTATACATAAGCATAAACACACAGAGGAACGGGACACACGGGCTCCTCTTGGTCAGAAGATGGAGGACTTCATTCCTTTAACTCATAAGCGTGTTTCTTGCGAGCAGCCCACAGGACGCATCGTCTACAACACAGAGTGTAGCAAGAAGCGTCTGTAGTCACTGCACACCAAAGGTTTTACATCTCATGTTCCTCCCTGGGTGAAAGGAAACATTTCTCAACCGAGGCTCCACACTGGGTACACGTGTCTGCACCCTGTTTAACACGGAGTGCTCTAGAAGCAAGCACAGGCAGCTGGCTGAAGACCACACACCTTTTTATGACAGATCATCCCGAGAGAGGATGGCTCCCACATCTGCATGCAATCAGGTATAGAAGCTCAGAAATTACTCCCAAACGGAGGAGCCCACTGTCCACACCTCACATTCAGACACCTTATGTACAAGAAGGAAATATTCCTTAAAGGCTTGACTTGACTCTCGGGGATTCTAAAGTCAGTTGCCATGGCAGGGCAGACTTAATGAAAAGTCATTAAGTATTATTGCTACTTTACACAGAACTGCATCTTATCGCTGGTTCGTCTGTCAGGTTACACTTTAGCCCCTGGCACCACTAATCCCTTTAATGGGTGGCTAACAGCTGACGCAGGCTGGGACTCCACTATTCATCTGCATGGTGAATATCTTTCTTCCTGAGATTGTTTTTGCCATATCTGAAATATGGGTACACATTTCTCTTCACTTTGGTGTCAGATGAAACCCAGACACTCGACTTGCACAAGCACGAAACGACCCAAATAGCCATATGCATCTAGTCCACTCCTCAAACCTGAGGGCACTCATGAAGCCTGTGCAGGCAAATGCACAGGACTGGGAGGTGTGCATAGCAGCAGAGGGACCAACTCTCAGAATACATTAGCAAGGGAATAAGAGATGCTGTGTTCAACATGGCTCCCTCCCAGTGAAATTCCCTTGTGAGAATAGCTTCAGTTTCACTCTTTCTAAAGACAGCATTTCACTCTAAATACTTGGAAGAAAATGCTAGTTCTTAATATTTAAATGATAATTTGGATAATGAGAAAGAATTATTTTATTTGCAAAAAGAACTGAACCACTACAATTTAACCAGATCTAAACAGTGCCTCATCCTTGGCTCTTGATCTCACAGGAAGCATTATCTTACGTGAGGTTTTGTTCTGTACATGGAAACTAAATTCAATCCACACATGGTAGCAAAAACATTATATTTATATTCTATTCATTAGAGTACGTAATAATAATTGGATGTGTTATATCAACCATTTTTAAAGAGTCTTATAGGCCTAAATTTAATCTAGATAGTAGGACTAATTATGGTTTCCAGTTAATAGAGAAACTAAGGGACTCTGACTGGGGGAATTTAACTGAGGTCATAAGAAGTGGGACAGACAATGTGGCTTCAGAACCTCAAATCTAACCCTAACAATAGCACACTTTTTTCCTTAAAAAACAAAATAATTGCTCATATCTACTATATGTGAGCAAGATAGACTGTCTTCTTCCCAATAAGTATGAAAATGAAAATTTCCTTCTAATATGTTCAACTTCCATAATTAAGAAAAAAATGCTTTCCAATTATTTTAAAGTCCCTATTTGTAAATCCTTTTTGTCTTTGTATCCAATGAACTTAATAATGACCTTTAACATTTAAACAATGACATAAACTCAGCATGAACTCTCTTCCCTAACTAGCTGTTCAGAGTAGACATAATGGATAGTTTGTGGTGGTTAAGCTGTCAACAAACACTACCTGGTCCTCTGTTTTCAGCAAACTGAAACTTGAACATAGAAAAGGCAATAGGGAAGGCCTGAATGGTGACTCATGAGAGTCTCACCCAGAGCAGTCTCTCAACTGTGGTTTGCAGAGCAGCAGCAGCAACAGCAGCAGCAAGGGATGACAGAGAGATACACAGAAGAGATGCTCTCCTTACAGGGTTGAGCTGGCAACGGGTGTTCCCATAAAATAGACCACCTAGTACAGAAACAAAGCTTGGAAAACTGTCTTAACACCTGCTGTGTGTGTTCACCCTGTTAGATGCTGTTTAAAAGAAGGAGGTCACTCCCATCTACCTTGTTAGCTTGGATTAGATTGTCACCCTTTGTGGTCTACCCTGTCAAACTGAGTCTGTCAGGTACAGCAATGAGCCCTGTGCAGACTGTCCTCTAAATCTTCATGGCACTTTCTTGGTTGAATGTTCAGTGTCTTTTCATGAACATTCTACTGTGCTTGCTTACTTTTTGGTTACAGAGCCCTGGGAGACCACTTAGGTTGCTCTCCTGAACACAATCCCTGTGTTCATACACACACACACACACATACACACACACACACAAGCCCCTGGAAACACACAACCCATTCCTGAGACTGGATTTCCCATTATTATTCCAGCTATGAACCTACTCCTGAAGTCCCACCCAAACTCCCATTAACAATGGATTACTGGGTGGAAAGCCCTCACCTACTGTATTGTCTCAGGAAGGTCAACATGTAGACAGACGATGATGCTAAACACTCAATTACTGTTAAAAAATAATAAGTGGGCTGGGCATCGTGGTGCATGCCTTTAATTTATGCCTGGGGGGGGGGGCAGAAGTGGCTAGATTTGTATGAGTTGAAAGGGTATTTCTATTTAAATAATGAGTTTAGGTCAACCAGGGCCATACAGAGAGATACTCTCAGTCGCTCTCCATATATGTGTGTGTGTGTGTGTGTGTGTGTGTGTGTGTGTGTGTGTGTGTGTGCTCCCGCGCGCGAGCGCTGCGGTTCCATTTACTTATCTCCTATCATCTATCTATCAACTATCAATCGTTTATCTTCTATCATCTATCTTATCAACTGTCTACCTAACACCTTTACATTGCTCTATCTAAAGATAGAAGAAATGCTAAAGTACTTACATAGATTTTGTGATTTTGTTACATGATACTTACAAAGCTCTCTATTTTGATTCCTGCGCTAACTGTGGAAGAGTGCTGTACTGGTTAATCTTCATTGTCAATTTGAGAGGATTTAGAATTACCATAGAAACACACCTCTGGGTGTGTCTGTGAGCATTTCACTAAGCAGTGAAGCCACTAAACAGGGAAGACTCACTCTGAACAAGGGAAGCACTATCAATGGGGTGGAGACTTCAAATGAATAAAAGAGGAGAGAGCTATGCATCAACACCTCTCTCTCTCTCTCTCTCTCTCTCTCTCTCTCTCTCTCTCTCTCTCTGTGTGTGTGTGTGTGTGTGTGTGTGTGTATGTGTGTGTGTTGTGTGAGCTTCTTCTCACATGCACCTGAACTACAAATGCAGGCATGCCTGTGAACATTTGATGTGCTTCTGCCTGCCTGCCCCAGCATTCTTAACTCATAAACCCTAGAGGGGGAACCCAAACATGAGATTCAAGAAACCAGATGTCCACTGTACTTCAAGAAATTCCACCGAAAAATGATGTGAGAGCTAACATGATAGGGTTAGCTTTGGAGACAAGTAGCTACGTTGGGGAAGAAACAGGTTATTAAGTGACAGGACTTAAATGGTTTTAAGAAGAGAGAGAAAGGGCAGAATGCTCTATGCGCAAATTGGTGGAGGAGGGGAGAGGCCAGGGCACAGGGACCAGCACACATACATTTTCTGCTCTGAACAGTTGCTTTGACGTTCATCTGAATGTTCATATGTACACTGGTTGCTGGTGCAGGCACAGAAACTCAAGTCTTTGTAGGTGTACAGCAAGTGCTCTTACCCGGAGCCCTTCCCCCAGCCCCATGTCTACGAATGTCACAGTCACTGCAGAGACTCGAGAATCTGGGATGATTTGGTTTTGTCAACAGTGAGTTTTGATATGTGACAAAATTTGCCTTGATTTATTAATACCTATGATGTAAAGATTAAACAATGGTATGCATGATATCGCTATCCTCTTTACAATATATCTAAATCCTTGCAACTGAAACTGAGACTTAAAAATGAACTGTCTTGTTGAGTAGGCTAGTTCAGCTGGTACCAAAACGAAGAACCCAAATTCAACCTCCAAGTCCCACATAGTGGAAGGAGGGACTGATGTCTACAGGTTGTCCCCTACCAACACAGTTCCCACACCTCCCACACAAAGTAAGTAAATATGTGTAATAAAATACTGTTTATAAACATTGGCTATTCGGGTGATCAAGAAGAGAGGTCGTAACTGAGAAAGTCGGTTGAGAAAGCATCTTAATTTCCATGCAGACACTGTAGAAGGCTGCCAACAGGACTTCCCCTTAAATTTTCCTCCACAATCACGCATGCTGGAAGCTCAGAGAATGTGACATTTGGGCATGGCATGTATGTTTTCATGTGCCCTACAAGCCTCTTCATAAGCAAAAGAGGCATTTAGGGAATTGCTAATACATGAGCTAATAGAACCAAGAAAACTAAGAACACCCTGTGCTCCCACAAGTCCATTATCTCCCTGCTGAAGATCTGTGCCTGTGTCTCAAGATCAAACACTCTTGGGTACACCCAAGACCTCAGAAATCCCTCACTCAGGGCTCCGAGTCTAACCATATGCCATTTCTACACCAAAAAGACATGAGTACATAGCCAAGTTCTTCCACTGAACGTTTCCCCTCTCAAGGGAATTGTTATTTACAAGGACGTATCGAGAGCCGAGTGAACATCACACTTCTGTAAGGAGGCAGTTTTACCACATCTCTTAATAAAGTTAACTTAAAAACTGTTCATATCTGTAAATCTGAAGGAAGAAATGAAGTTGAAGAATTCATCATACTTTGATCTGGTGCCCACGTTTGTAAAGTGGTTATACAGGTATAATGAAGATGGGGGACATAAAGTATTTTTATTCAATGTAGAGTAGACACTGAATAACGCCAACCAGCTGGACATTTGATAGCCTTGTTTATAATTAGAAACAATGTTTAATGTTAAAGAAAACATATTGTGGGCCCTTCCCACATGCAGTAAACTATTACAACATCAAAACAGCTTTAAGTTGTTGGTTAAACAGACTGAGCCAGGGCTCACTGTGCAGGCTCCTTTTTAAAAATATTTTATTTTATGTGGATGAGTATTTGCCTAAATGTATGTCTGTATATACCACATGTGTATAGTGTCATGGAAAACCCAAGAAGTTGGGTTCCCTAAAACTGGAGGCACAGTTGTTTGTGAACTGCCATGTGGGTGCTAGGAGTTGAACCAAGTTCCTCTGCAAGAGGAGCCGGTGCTTTTAACTGCTGAGGCACATCTCCATCCCCTCAGACTCCTCTCTTAACAAATCGCTTGGGCAACAGCACAGGCATCTTCAGACTGGATTTAGGATTAACTAGGAGACTAGGGAAACACACACACACACTTGCAGGGGGGGAGAAGGGGTGGACGTTTAAAGTAAGTGTGTGTGTGTGTGTGTGTGTGTGTGTGTGTGTGTGTGATAGAGACAGGTTGTAAGAGAAGACCCAATCTGAGTATGGGTGCCAGCATCCCATGGGCTGGGGTCCCACACAGCTTAGACAGAGGAAAGAGGAAAATGAGAAGACCATCTCCTTCCTCTGCCTCTCCCTCTGCTTGTCACAAGGGTCTGAAACCTTCAGTTGGAATAAATTCTTTCTCCCTCAAGTGGTGGCCTTTTTTGTTCATTTTTTTGTCACAACAAGAAGCAAAAATTAAAACATTCAAAATTGAATTAATTTATACTTATACACCCAGATACATATGTAACTGATGTTCAGAAGTTAACATTAATAAAAATTTATATACAGTAAAAGATATTATTTTGGTTTCTTCTTTAATTTTTTTTAATGAGAGTCACTGGGTCACTCACTTATTTTGTGTATGAAGCTCTATATCCATGGGGGAGACAAGGGCCACAATGTGAGTCTGGAGGTCAAGGGGCAGTCTGAGGGGCTCAACTTCCCTTCGTTCTCCATGTGAGCTCTGAAGCTTGACCTCAGGCCTTAGCAGCAATGACCTTCACCTACTGATGCTACTTCATCTTTTTCAATTATCCCTTTTGATAATTTAACAAAAATAATTGGGGCTTGGTGGTGTCTCAGAGGTAGAGCAATTGCCCTCTGTGTGAGAGACCCAGGGTGAGTCCTAAAGTCCCTAAACTGTGTTGGAATTCTGAGTCATCAGGCAAAGTACTATGGTGAGAGGGTGTGTGCAGCAGAGACTATGACCCCACATGATTTCCTTCCCATTGGTCACCGGCTGTGTAATAGGAGGCAAAGACTTTGCTCTTCACATGACTCAGGCATGACCTTCGAGGATGCAGAGGCAGGAGGATCCTGTCTGAGGTCATCATCCCCTCTTCTGATGAGATTTGTCTCAGCTAACGGTTTGATTTCCCGAGGCTCTGTGTGAAGGGTCCCTGGACCTCTGCCGAGGGATGGGGTATTCAGAACTGCACCACAGCACTGCACTGTGGTTTCTGATTTTTAAACTTTACAGTTTCATGGTTCTCTACAAAGGAATAAACCAGGAAAATGGTCAAAAGAAGAATGTTCAAAACCACTCACCACAAAAATCAAACTTCTAAAAGTCGTCAAGTTCTGGGAACAACAGCAGAGCAGGTACTATTATTTCTCATCAATCCACACTGAGAGTTAGTTGGTATGTTGTATTTTTATTTTTCTGACATTTGTCTTTCTTTCTGTGAGGTAGACACACCAGGATTCCCCCCTCTTCATGAGTATTTTAGGAACTTTTACATACTAAATCTGCAGTTGCTCTCCAGTCTATTAGTAGAAAACCCCAAGAGTAATGTGAACAAGGACAGAAGCCCGCTAACGTTCTGTTCCTGTCAGTAACCTGACTGAGCCCGCTATGATGGGGGGGGGGGGGTGCGGTGACCTCCGTAGATCAGGACAACTTCAGAACCTAAAGTCAGTTCTTTCTCACACCATTAGATGTACCCTGCTTTCCACTGAAAATCTATAATGGCCTGTTTTCCTAAGACATTGGATCAGAACGTAGTTCCAACCAGAGGCAGTACTGTGGCTTTGAAAGGAGACTTTATCGCCAGTAGAATCCTTGATTAGTGATATAAGATCTGCAAGGCTTCACAGTTCTCTGTTTCTGTGTGATGCTGAGACAACACAGATACTGTCGCACACCTGCTCACATAGATAAATCATACACTTGTCCAATAAGCTTAATGTCCTGAGTCCATTAGAGCAGGCATGTCAGAGCCACCTTACAGGAGGAACAATCACCAACACAGATGCGTTAGGCTTCCAGGGGTGACTCAGTCCTTACATGGTTTCTGTGGACAGGCTCTTACACCATGCTTGGGGGCCTCCAGCTTGTGGGTTTTGGAGAAAACAAAACATTATAGAAAATATTTTCCTAAAAAAAAAAAGCATACCAAATCTTGACACACTCACTAATATTTCAACCAACATGAGTTCCCCTTCTGGAGTTAATGGCTGTTCTGAAAGAGTCTGTGGACTATAATGTTTTATAACTCTCAGAGAAATTCCGTGATGGATACGTGATTCCTATTTCACGTGTGAGGAAATTAAGGTTTCTAGAAGTTATTACTTTAAAAGTGATGGATGGAAATGGAGAGGTAGGAAATTAAACCTAAGATCCAATTCTAAAGCCCACGGCGGCTATCCCTCGGCTACCTTGCCTTCCTCAGCTGACTCAAGTCCTGTGACATGTGCCAAAGGTATAAGAAAAGAAAGCTTGTGTTCTCTTTGCTCACAATTAAGATTTTAGAGGCATGGAAATATACATAAAGTAATTCGTAACCATAACAACTGTGAAGTGTTGTTTTGTACAGCAGCAACCTAGGGAGGAATAGGGAAGATTAGAGAAGAGAAGACATTGGGATTTTAAAAGATATAGCAAGAAGCTCTCTGTCTAAGCACCAGGTGCACAACTCTGAGACCTCTTATTTAATATTCTCTTTATACTGTGCCAGTGGGAACATCTTAGATTAGTCACCATGTATCTTGCTATTAATGTTCAATAAATACAAATTGATTTAATTACGAATTTATTAAATTTTTATGCACAGAGCCCTTTGGTCTTATGAGAAGTAAATAGAAAGGTCTTTTGGTCTAAACTCGTAAGAAATAAGTAGAAGGAAACACACAGCCTGCTTCAGAGACACGACCTGTGGGAGCTCAAGGTGTATATCCATAAGGATGAAGAAAGAGGACCAATGAGAAACAGTGTCCCTACATACAATGGCCATTTCATGAAGTATCATGGAAGAAAAGCAAGGGAATTCAGCCTGGACCCAGCAGGAGATGGAGGACTCTTGGAAGGGATTCTATGGAAGTAGTTATCTTGGAAAGATTGAGCAGCAGTGGATGGGAGAATGGTGTTGGCAGAAGGAGGAGGGTACCATTCCCTGTTGTATGGAAAACTGTTCTTTTTACCTATATGTGACCATAAAGACCTTAGAACTGTGTTGGAAAGGGAAAGAGCCATTAGTTTTACCTGTCACCTGACATCATCCAGTGTCTGGGGCAGAGGAGTTACACTCACTGTGGAGTTCTTTCAAACCACACACAGTTGAATTCTCTTTGTTCACACCCCCAGTGCAGTTGTACACCCCCATTCCATCTTCGTTCTCTCCCCAAACTACCCAGAGTACTAACTTATGAGGGGAGACAGGAATGGGGACATACTACATGGAACAAAAGGTGTACAGATACTTGCAGGCAGGGCTATCGGCACATTATCTGTGCAGGATGCTGGATGTCAGAGCCTGTGAGTGAGGTTGTTTGATTTGTAATTAATTGTTCCAGTGGGAGAGGATACGTGAGTGTGTACTTGTGACTTTTCAAATGCATTTTATCTGTACCATGAAAGAGGGGAAAACAAAAACTTATTGCTTAAGTTTTCAAATCCTAGAGCGAATTGGGAGAAGATGACGATGGGGTAGATAAGTTGAAAACAGAGAAGATTGGGTGATAACCATGGCTCCTGCTTGTGAGGTAGAAATGATGATCACAGTGTCCGCACAGAGTGTGGCACAGTGACATGACTCCCAACCCAGGGCCTACGCATCTGAAAAGTTAGGGTCTGTTTTGAGAGCGTGTGCTTGCTTTGTTTCAAGGCTTTGTTTTTGGAGACAGGGCCTCATACAAAGCCCAGGTTGGCCTCGAACTTGCCATGCATCAAAGCTGCCTTGAACTCCAGGTCCCCCTGGTCTTTATCCACCTCTGAAGTTCTGATATGACAGGCATGCACTCCAATATCCAGTTTTTGTTGCTGTTGCTCTTTGAGACAGGGTCCTATATAACCCATAGCCTATGTTAGCCTTGAACTCATAGCCTTGGATGAGACTCGGAAGTAAGCCTTCTGCTCCAGTCTCATGCCCAGATTTAAAACAGTTTTCATCGATACATTTTACTAAAGTGATTCATTACTGAACAAGGAGCCCTGACTTCTGATCCTAGTGGTACAGGGTTGAGACGCCATGTGCCCTCCTCCAGTAGACCCAGGTAGTGACTGGAAAATGAGAACGTGTCTGTAAGTGCAGAATGACAGGATGGGGGCACAGAAACAAGGGTTGTAAAATGAGGATGCAGGAGCCACGTCCTGCCAGTGAAGAGGTGGGGACCACTTTCCAGTCACAAGTCTTCAGGCTGTATTCCCAGAGCAGGGGTCTGATGGCCAATCCCTCTTCATGAAAGGCAGGGAAGAGAGGTAAGTGTGGGTGGTGACTTCTATCCACAGAACTTGGGTTTCTCGTGTAAGTTTTGAGACGTTTATCAGTGTTTCTAATTAGACTTTGAGTGTCAGAAAGTACATAGAAAGGAAATATAATTGTATCAAGTGTGCAGTGTGTGTATGTGTGTGATATATGTGATTTTTTTTACAAACAATCATGTATACATAAAAAGAATGCATTCCTATAGATTAAGCAAGCCAAGAATGAAATGAAAAGAAAAATGAGAAGGCTTTATAATAAAACATAAGGGCAAAAAACTTCAGTTATTCCAGAAAATAGAATGAAGCAGGTAAGAAGACAGCATAGTAAAATTGCAGAATTCTTTATCCTTTCTGGCAGCTGACACATGGGTCTTCCCAGTGTGGCCACCGCAACAAGCCATCTGTCCAGCCATATAGACGCTGGAACGAGGAAGGAGTGGCACTTGTTAACATTCTCCCAAATTTGCAGAAACCTACAGCTGTGAGCGTGGCAGTTGTGATGATAGGTGACAAGAGAGGTGATCGGATGGGTGCCTTTTATCCCCACTAATAAATTAGATCCTTGGTAAATAAAAATTTTAAAAACCCATATTTAAATACTAGGGCATGTGGAAAGACAATAAAGAAATGATCATCAAATTTAGACAATTATCTTTCCCTCATAATTCTACTTGAATCTTTACCTTCTGAAAGACCCCTGATACTTCTGACGTATCCGGGAGTGACCCCCGTGTGGTAGTCAAGAACCCATGAAAATGCCAGCCCAGGAAGAAGGCAGTCTCCTCATCCTTCCTGCCCCAGGAGAATGAGGGCTTGCTCTGCAAGCATCATTGCCTGCCAGAGGAACACAGTGTGGCCATTTTCATTGAGCTTCATATGTATGAAGCCTGAGTCCCAGGACTGGAACCTGCCCAACACTGCTCTACTCACCAGCTCAGAGACAATCCACATACACGGGCCTCTTACAAAAGTCCATTGCTATCCATTTATTATACGTAGTAGCATCAAACAGGGAGAGATAATGAGAAAGCTCCCATAGAGCACCTAGGGACCTTGAATGCCGACAGGAGGTGGGTTGGAGGGGGGGGGGGGGGGACAAAGGCAAGATACCGGCTTGCGAGAGTCAGGCCTCACCTCCTTAATTAATATTTATTTTCAGTACATTTTTGGCTCTTCTGTTATTTTCTCCTCAGTCCCTTGGTTCTCACAGATGTGTACACATACATGTATATATTTCATTAAGAGGAAATAAAAGGGTTGTCTTTAGCTAAGATGTTTCCATTCACAGAGACCGCACATTTAAAAAAATAAATTGCCTGAATAAATTCAATTATCTAGGGGAGCAGAGGAAATCACATGCAAATGGCATTATACGCACGGGCCATGCCGACAGCTTCATGTTTATTTTTATTGTTTCGCTCAGTGGAAGGGAAAAGCTGTCAAAAATGTAACATCTCTTCCTTTCTAAAGGCCCGATGTCTCTGAAAACTGCAAGAGCGATAATACTGAGAGAAGAAATGTCTCTGCTTCCCCAGAGGAAATGCCTCAGAGTCAGCTTTCTCCATACCAGTGTGTAAGAGGGGCCCTGGATACATGTATCGCATTTTACCTGCCGAAACCAGAGTCTCCTTCACCTGACAGCGGTGTAGACAATGAAGACGGAGTCTTTAAAGCAGAGTAATGAACCAGAGGCGGAGGTGCACACCTTGACTCCTAGCACCAAGGCCAAGAACTGACAGGACTTTGAGGTCAGCCAGGTTCACACAGTAAGACTTGGTCTCAAAAAAACCACAAACATGACTTTTGAAATCAATTTAAAAAAGGTTATCTGAAAAAGTGAAGAAGTCACATATTCACACCGGCATTTTAACTAGCTAAAACTTCATTTAAAGGATCATTGGCCTTGTGTTTTGTGGAGAGCAGAGTTTCATTTCTCCTTTCCCTCCCTGTTCTTTCGGGATGACCAGAGTGATCGACGGAGACTGGAACACACTTACAGAGGATCTCGCTGGGACGCTCTGACTTCTCCCACAGAATTTCCATGCTACCCGGACGGGGTCTTGAAGCAGGGAGATCCTGAGGAAATGTGGCACTTGCCTACACGTTCTTGCCAACTCCAAATTCATTCATTCAGATCGCTCTCGCTGGGGGCCAAATTCTTACCCAGTTCCGCAGAGCCACCGATTTCCTGGAAGTGAATGGAGCCTTGTGCGTGTGAGCGGGTGTGAATGGCAGGTCTGTGCAGGGGATCAAGCTCCGACCAATGACCGACCGCAGGCTTTCACAAGCGATGGAGAACTGAGTTGGAAGTGATCAGGAGTGTACAGCTTTCAACATTTCCCTTGGGTGTCGGCTCCAAGCCGACTGCTTCAGTAACCTCCAGCCTCTCTCTGTATGTGCAGAGCTCTTCCCAGGGCCCCATCTACACTGCTCTGATGCAGTTGGGCTAGGGATTCCTTGAAGAGGCTTAGATTACAATGTCCTAGCACAATCCATCCTCACGAACACTGGAACCACAGAAGATGCTGAGGAAGGTGGCAGAATCACCCTATGAAACATCAACTTGCCTGGCTGCACGGGCCTTTAGGGGGCAATTTCTCTGGTCTCCAAACAGAGCTAGGATGTAGGAACTATTACCACTGCTTTCATATGTTGAAATGCAGTTTAAGCTCAGGCTCTAGTTAAGTAAGAGACCTGTGTGAGTCTATATCTCTCCATCCCCTCCTGTGCTTTTAACCAGTGTGCTCCTCAGCGAGAACCACCTAATTCTATGAATTCCACTGACCTTAATCTAATCTTCTAAGCAAAGTTTGTGTTAACCCTATCTATGCCATCACTCCATCCTGCCAGCTAATTTTTAATGCTTAACACCATAATGTAATTCATCAGCATATTCAATTCTCTATGCTCCTTTTAATTGATAGCATTTTACACTTCTGCTTTTATGACTTATATTTCTAAGTAAAAACCAAGCAATTTGGTCTAATTTCTAAATAGCGTTGTTAACATTTACCACGCCTTAGCCCCAGCCCTGGTCTCACACACCCACCAGCGAAGCATGCTCACAGCATTTGTTAACCTCCTTATTGAAAATCAATATCCTGGGTCCTAGAAGGAATACAACTGATATGATGGTTCAGTCTAGGACTCACAAAATCTTTGGACGCAAGAATAGTGTGTCCTCGCTCCCCTTTGCTGACTGCCCTTAATCTTAGAGCAGCCATAGGTTGTAATCTTCAGTGCTCTTCAGTAAATCCAACAGCCAAGGTCCTAATTAGCATGGATTTCATCTTATCATCCTAATCTCTTTCTTTCTTCTCTCTCTCTCTCTCTCTCTCTCTCCCTCTCTCTCTCTCTCTCTCTCATTCTCTCATTCTCTCCCTCTCTCTCTCCCTCTCTCTCTCCCTCCCTCTCTCTCTCTCTCTCTCTCTCTCTCTCTCTCTCTCTCTCTCTCTCTCTCTCTCCGTGTGTGTGTGTCTGTTTCTCTGTCTTGATCCCTCTTCCCTCACTTCTCTGTAGGAAGATATCTTGACACTGCATGACTGAAAGACCATTCTGTGACTCCCACCTGACTTCCAGGGAGACCTTGGAAAGCCCTGGATGACATGCAAGCTACTCTCAGTTCTTGAGTTGCAAGAACATGCCATCACGCCTGCCTTTTCCCAGACCAGGCTCTTCTTGCTTTCTAACTTCCTTGCCCTTTCCAAGAAAATGTTAAGTTTTAGAACTCATATATCTAAAGGTTTGGTCTGTAGGGAATTACAAGTCTTCAGGAACCATTTCTTTAACATCTCTTGGAACTTGAACAATTTCAAGTCTGATCTCTAAGCTGAGACTTTCCCCTTTCTGTCTCTTGTCAAGGAAGTGCCAGTCACATCCTTCCATCTGAATGCATACCATTTAAACATCTCCTTACCTCAACACAGATACATAAAGAAATGCAAATCAAAGGCCATCTCTTGGGCACACTGCTGCCTGGGGCTCACTCCCTTCTCCGCTTAGACTTACTCATTCCTAAATAACTGGTTTGGGTCTCAGGCAAGCATTCCAGACCTCTCTGAACTTTAATTTTCCTAGCACAAAAGAAGAGCTGTTGATCTAATGCCAGGTTTAAAGTTTCACAGATCTGTAGCTACTTGCTACAAGGAGACACACAAGTAGGCAGCTTCTTTACTTCTGGCCTTTTATCATCTGAAAATTCCTGTCATTCCAGCCTTTGAAAAGCACATAAAACATCTGTATTTATAGTAAGATAAATTAGGAATCTGTACTATTTGCTACTGCTGAAATTGACTAAGCAGCAAGTTCTGTCTCAATGGGAAGGGATGGATATTTTTCTAGGCAGTGCACAGGGATGCTGCTATGAATGCAGGTCTTTAAACTATGTTCAAGCTAGCACAGTAACAAAACAGTAGTAAATAGATGATCTATTTGTGAATATATTGTTCGTGTAAAAATTGAGACTTTTACTGCAAATCACAAGTTCATGTTAGACATAATTAAATAAGTGCCAGAGAAGAACTTTACAAGTGTGAAGAAATGAAAATTTAATTTTTTTTGTCCCCATCTCTCCTTTCTTTTTCTTGAGGTATTTTAAAGAATGTTTAAAGACTCTGACTGATTTAAACAGAAGATGGTCTAATGAGATTCCCTGGTGGCTTGTCTCCCCACTCAGTATTACTTCTAGGAAAGACAAAGTAGCTTGGATCTCTTTCTGTTGGTTCTCCAGGCTGGGGAATTGTTTCTCAGGTTTGGTCGCATTCTGTCTGCCCTGAGCAGAATAGGAAACTTTACAGATAGAACATACATTACTAATGTCTCCACACAAGCACAACTCATTTATTCTCATGTTTGAATGAGAAAAGGAAGCGTGGGTATTCTTTGCTTTCTGTGCTTTTCCAAACTCTGCTGTGATGACGGTGGCCACATCTGGAGAACCTAAGTCTGACTTAATTGTGCGAGTATTTTTCAATATATAACAGAAAAAAAAAACTATCAGAGTCTGTGCCATTATACTTACTGTATATGTTGCACTAATGATACTCACAGTAGTAGTAAGCTAGAATTGTTAAGGGATTACCCTAAACCGAATGCCTGTCTCCCTGTATTATCTACCATTTTATACCAAAGCGAATCCTGGTTCAATTTTGTTTCTGCGGATGTGGTATAAAGACAAACCTAGAACAGACTTTTCCAAAACATTAATATTTCAAGTCTAAACTAAACTACATATCATCCCTTAACCTAGAAAGTGAGACTTTAGTGAAACCACTTGTAAGTATAAAATCTTTAATGATTTGCTAACTATTTGATGATCAAATACAAATTTGTCATAGAGTTTCAAGCTCTCTGAGTCTTAGGTGGCACATTTTTAAAGATTGATCTTTATTTTTAATTATGTCTGTGTATAAATCTCTGCAGTGTAGGTGCTGGCAAAGACCAGAAGGCTTGGATCCCTGGGAGATAAAGTTACATGCAGTTATGAGCACCATGATGTGGGTGCTGGGGACAGAAATTGAGCCATGCACAAAGACAGTACATTACTTCATTGCTGAGCCATCTCTCCAGCCCTCAGTTGACATTTTAAACTTTGTCCCGTTAAAACATGGTCTTCTAAGTTAAGTCTGTTGTCACCGGCATCATCTGTACTTCCCACATTCCATATATGCATGTCAGTAAAATGGCTGTGACAGTGGCTTTGCGGAAGACCACAAAGGTTACAGGAAGCGATTAACAATGGCACAATATAACTCTTAGTCCATATATCCTTTCTAGTCCTTCTCTGAAAGTACACCCCACATCAATCAATTTAAGCTGCCTGCTGTTCCACACATGTGATTTCAGTCCCCTAGAGACCAACATAATATAGGTTCTATATAGAAGACTGTAGATCATCCCCATAGGATCCATTTCTGGTGGGCACCAATTTCCTTTGCTTAGATGTCTCCACCCCCTTCCCTGCTCCCCATCTCAACTTGGACTTTCAAATCAACACAACTTTGGAGGCTCAGGGTAAAAACCTCAGTTTCTATGGTTGGTTTGCTTTGACCTCTACACTAGTGTGCCTCAAGAGGCTACGATACTGCTATAGTTAGATCTAACTGTGGGTGTACACTGTGTACACACTGTGGTCTTGCCTCGGGATGATTCTGGAAGCAGTAACCCTCAAAGAAGCTGCCGAGAATGCACATGAAGTCCACTGTGAAGCCCTCCTATGGCACACAGCTGACAGCCTTCTTGTGGGTGAACTTCTTCTGTGCTCTAGCACATGCTAACCAGCTAGAAGATGGGATGTATTCACTGTGACGCTTCCCTGCATCTTTATCTCGTAGTGTGATATCAATGGGGACAGAATAGACACCCTTCTATGGTACTGCTCTAGAAAATGGTAGGCTTTCATTTGTTCAATCAGAAGAGTAGTGTTCTCGTCCCTACAAACCCCCATAGCATGCCAACGATCTCCACAGATATGTTTCTCGGCCCAGAATTCTTATGGGCTTAATTGCGACTTCACAGTCACTTCCACTTTGACACCAAAGTATGGGTTCATGGTGGCTTGGAAGGATATGTCTTTCTCATGTGGGCATTGAATATTTTAATATATAAGAGATTGTCAATAATCATAAATTAAAATGTAATTATTTTTCCTCCCTATCACTGCTAGAAGGGAAAGATGTTCAAGATTTAGGTAAAAACTTAGCCTCCTCCCTTATCAGCATTTCCTTCCAACATGACTCGGCACACAGGGCATTAGAAGTAGACTATGAAGGCTAAAGCTAAACCTTTGGATTATGTAAGGTCAGGGGGAAAGTGAAGAAATAACTGAAAATAGAAAGAAGAAAAGAGTGCTTAAATCTGTCCTGAATTAAGAGAAAATTGAACTATTGCTCACTGGTTTCACACAGTGTGGGAAACCCTCTGGGATTCAATTAAACTATGATGGAGATGGAGGAGGGAGACAGGCCCCATCAACAAGGGCCACTCCTCTCGAAGGATGTTTCCTGTACTGAAGGGAAAATGCTCCCCATGGAAACCCAGAGGCCTTCCAAGTGCCTAACAAATTTCCCCAAATTCCATGCAGCCGTCTTCCAGAGAGGCAGGCAGGTAACCATGCAAATGACAGGAAGGATGAATATCAGAAAGTCTCCAGTGATAATCGCACATTTTCTACTTCATAGCCTCCTTCAGAATATGAGCTTATATAAAAATGCCCATAGATACACACACATGCTCTCAACGTAGTGAAATGGATCAACAGAAGTAGTTAGGCTATCCCGGGCACCCTATAGAGATCCGCTTACACTGTCAAACCTGCAGCTGGTGGATCGGGGTTCACACCAGCAGACAGTCCACCTGCTTTCCCCTATATCATGTAGATCTGACATTTGGATGTGAAATGGGACTCAGTGGAAAATTTTCTTCTACCTAGGCTATGTTCCAATTTGAGCCATTCTGTGGCTCTATTCTGTCACGGTGACTCTGAACTGTAGCATCCTGTCCTGTCTTTCTCTTCCCTTCGCTGTTGCTCCTTATGTAGGATTTGCTCTGAGTAGGTCTCTCCCTTTGGCTGAGGTGAATAAATAAGGCTCTTCACTCACTAAGGAAATCTCTTTCTAATTACAGGGATCATATAGAAATCCCCTTATCTACCATGGAAATCTGGTAGCTATTTCAGTGGAAAAGAAATACTTAACTATTCGAAATTAGATGAAGGGACTACTGTCTTTCAAATGAAGCGAAATCTGGAAGGAATATATTTTTCTGAAAAAATAATAAACAATATCTTGGAGAGAAATATTTAAAGAAATGAAACACCTATGTATATCTCATATGTTAGACCCAAGCATTTCAAATACAAATAATCTAGTTTGGAGGTTTATTATGTCAGACCTTGATGTTATCAACAGAACTGAACACAGTATTCAGCAAGTACAGGAAGATTAAAGAGGTATACTAAGAAAAATGGTATTAAACTAACAGCACTCCCCTTATTTTACTTTAAAGAATTATATTGTCTTATCGATTGTATTCTGTGCTTATTGGAAACCTCCAGTAGCAGAGAGAGCGGCTGCATTTTACGCACCGCAGACAGGGATTGATGTCGGTCTAAGATGAGGCATAATCCGAGCTTTGTTTTTGCACTAGGCAAGGGAGGAAGATTGGGATCAGATGGTCCACCTTACATCATGATTCAAGTTAACAAAGGACGGGGACAACAAACAGACTTGTAAATAAGGAAGTCAGGCCCAGAAGAAGAGAGCGAATGGCAGAGAGGCAAGGAAGAAGCAGAGAGGTAACTGCTGCATGTAAACACATCCTGGTGACACATCTTTAACAAAACTGTCTCTGTATCTTACCCCCCTCCCAGGGCCAGGCCCTTATTTTCTAGGACCCTATGCATTTTTGCCTTTGAAAAAAAATTCCATCCTTCATACCAAAGGAATAAATGAATAAGTAAAACAGAATATTTTGAATTACATTTTATGACCCAGTCAGTATAAAAACAAATATATTAGTGTGTATGAAAATACTTCCCACTAAATGTTCCAGTCTCCTTTCTGATTTTAAAGGAAATAAAAGCATCGTCTTTGGGCCTGGCGTGTAGAGTCAGCTACAGGCCTAAGAGTGCCTGAGGTATAGTTGGCCTGCTCTACAAGGGGTACTTTCTCCCTAATTATTAGTTTTTTTGTTTTTTGTTTTTTGTTTTGTTGTTGTGTTGTTTTATTTTTATCTTTTTCTGAGCATTGAGCAACATTTGCCAGGCTAACTTCTTTGCCAGAGTGTATTCTCTTCAAATCTTGTGCATGATTCTCTTACATATGTCCACCTGTATGCCTCCAACCAATGCTTTTACGATGTTTCATTACTAATACCTAAAATGCATGACTTAAGCACGTACAGGCCGCAGCCTCTGTCACTTTAGCAGTTATTCAACTAGACACGGGAATATTTCATCTCACTTTCATTTCTTGTTGTTTGCCCTTTGGGATTTACTTGTTTTTTTTATTTGAGTGTTTTCCTGTGTGTATACATGTGTACCACGTGTATACCTGATGCTCATGGAGACATTGGACCCCCTGGGCCTGGTATTACAAACAGTTGTGAGCTGCCATGCGGGTGGTGGGAACCAGACTGCAACCTTTTCCAGGGCAGTTAGTTCTCCTAACCACTGAGACATTTCTCTCGCCAGTGGTTCTCAACCTTCCTAATGCCATGACCCTGTATATACATACCGTTCCTCATATTATGGTACCTCCCAGCCATAAAATTACTTTTATTGCTACTTCATAACTCTAATCTTGTTAGTGTTATGAATCATAATGTAAATATCTGAAATGCAGGGTATCTCATATATGACCCCTGTGAAAGGTCATGTGACCTGCAAGGGGGTTGTGACCCACAGGTTGAGAACCACTGCTCTAGATCCTCTCTAATATTTAATACTAGGCAAAGCAGACAAAAAATGTTTAAACTCTGTTTGTCTTATGCCAAGACTGGAAACAGAATTCTTTAACACCAAATGCATTTATTAATTTACATTAGTCATGGGCTCATTTTATCCCCATAGTTTCCTTCGGCTGTGATATCACAGTTGAATGTATATACTAAATTATTCCTTGGCTGGACTGCTTAATAACCAGTCTGTGACACAGCTGGGATGCTCTGCTATACAGTTAGTCATGTGCCCTCAGTGTTAGACAGTTGGGAAGATGGCTGTCTTCACAAGAATTCTGAAGGCTCCATATGGCTCCCATCTCAGTAGCGAGGTTAGCCAGATACATCCTGGAAACCAGAGGGTGACAGACGTGCCCGCCCATCTCCTTTACAGTCAGTGACAAATTCAAACTAGACCAGGGGGACAAAGTGTTCTCGCTCACTTACACAAAGTCGTCAAAATGACCATTGCTCCTCTGTCCAAACTTCTAAAATAAAGCTCCTTCATTCCGACATTCACTTTCTCCATGTAAGATCGTCTCATGGAGGGAAAAAAAATCATTTTCCTGTTACATCTTTCTGAGATAATATGCAAATGTGCTCCCCCCAAGTGGTACTTGGGTTTGATATTTGATTTTAGTATTAAACACATATTGCTGAACACTCACCTCCAAGACCAACATTGACCCACGTTATCATCCCTGTTTGCCTACTCCTGCCTGCATCCCTACACCACGGAACTCGTGTCCTCAGCTCAACCGCAAGGCTTTGTCTTATTTTCTTCCCATGACATCATTGCCATATGACAAGTTTTCTTGAAATCGTGTTATTTCTGCTTTAGAATGGGTTATTTCTCTACAATGCCCCATAGAGCACACAGCCATCCCACAGTAAGGATATGCCACTGCTTATAAGGACAGTGTGGATGTTTAAGAGGTTCGTGAAGGGCCAGGCTGTCCTCGTTGAACATATTACACAGTGTTACAGAAGTCTGGCTTTCGGGAGCTTCCCTCAAATGAGTTTCTCTTCTGAAGAGCAAGGTCAGTGCTGCAGGGCTTCTTGACAGTGGCATCCTTTGGTGCATATTCTGACATTAAACTAAAGATAAAAATATTAGTTTTCTGGAAGATGCTGATTCACCCAAAGTGTGTTTTCTTGTATATCCAGTCTAGAAAGGATAAGAAAGAATGGGAGAAGGAAGGTGGCCAGGTCACAACGGAAATACTAAGGAAAACAGGGCTGGGGGCTTCTCCTGGATTCAAAAGCAGAAAGACAACTGGTTGCCAGTGAGAAGCTAGGGAAAGCTTCACTGAGACAGAATATTTAATGTCTCTTTATGCCTAAGACATGGACAGTATAGCAACTGAGAGAGGAAATGAGTGTCAAGGCTAGACCTCATCTCTGCTGGCTGTGTATACTGGCAATTCAGTTGGCAGGATAAGGAGATGTACATACAGACACCTCTTCTGAGAACCTTGATGAGGGAGCCCACTAGAAGTAAATTGCTTGCAAAGTGCTCCTCTAATTAGAGCTAAAGGCCAGTGTCATTGCTTGGTGTATAAAAGGGTTTGTGACCAAGACCAGCACCCATGTGGCCAACAGACCAAATGAACTCTGACTGTCCTCTGAGCTCCATGTGTGAACTGTGGCACATTCATACTCATACACGGACACGCAGATGCACACACACACACACACACACACACACACACACACACACACACACACACACAAGTATAGTAAAAGATTTAAAGATGGGTCAGTGAAGACATGAGAGGTCTTAGTATTTAAAAGCTTACACTATAGAAAGAGTTTTTAGTATTTCAAGTACACCAGAAAGGAATTGAATGAAGCCATTGTTGCAGGGCGTGGGCATTGAAAATATGACTCCAAGGTTTTATTGATCCTAAGATGAATTCACAGAGGAAAACAGTGAATCCAGAAATGGGGAGGTGTGATGAGACAGGAGAATATTTAAATTCAAATCAAGATTTGGGAAGCCCTAAGACTTGTTAAAAATAATCAAGGAAATGATAGTGTTCAAATTCAATTTCAGAGGAAAGGGTGGTCTATTATAGTACAGTAGAAGCAACTGTTTCGAGTCTTCTGGTATGGGAAGAGGGAAAATTCTGACTGTACTAATTGTGAAAAGGTTCAGTTACATTTTTGTTACTCTTAACAGTGTTTTGGGCATCGTGGGAAGTCTCTTTTCCTTTAGAGTTGGGAGCACCGGACTGTCAGTGGCATCTTCTGGGGTTGTCCCTTAACTCCAAACATTCCAGTTGAAACTAAGGGCACTTAGAATCACAGTCCCCACAGTACTGAGCCGTCTTGTGTGAGGCTGCATCCTGTCCATTCAAGCTGTTGTTTAAAAGATCTTTTCTTCTTCTATGAGAGCCATTTCACAGTGCTGTCTTCTACGTGTGCTCACATGAGCTACCCGATAAGTCAGTCTTGCCTTCATGGTCCCCAGAATACAAATTTCCAAAAGAAAGCGACAGTTTAAAAATCCCTACACTATATTTTTTTACTATCACCAGATCATCTCTCTTTCAATTTTCACTTACCTCGTGAACGCTTGTGGTTTATCTCTACGCAGCCTCATAAAATGACTGTCCTAGAAATAACATCCAGCCTTGGTCTATGACTGCTATACCATGCTTGATGTCCGTCTGTGGGTGTCTACTCTATTTTCATTCCTTTTTATACTTTTAACATTCCATGCAAGTTTTGTATCTGTCTTTACGGAAAATGAAGCAGGCTTTAAAGAAAACCAGAGAAGAGCAATCATTTTATTTTCTGAAGTTTACTTATGTATATTTATTGTTAAAACTAAGAACTGATCTTACCTCTTGCTTCCTGGTCTCTCTTTTCAGACATTTATATCTTTTACTCCTTCTTTCCTTCCTCTACATTTTCCACCCTTATACTTCTTTGTTTCTGTCTCAGACAATATCTTACTCTGCCACCCAGACTCAATGGTTGAGCTCACAACTCTCCTTTCTCTGCATCCCTAGTGCTGGAATTATGGGCGCCACCATACCCAGAAAGGTCTATTTTCCTTTGTAGAAAATATGGGACACAAACTTTCTAAAAGTTTAGATCCTCAGAAATAATCACCAATCACTGTCCTTCAGCATTGATGGGCTGTTTCTGAGGATATAAACTATGTCCATTCTTCATAAAGTCAATTTATATCTAACAAATCCTGCAAGGTTTTAGTGGATAAATACATACAGTACTCATTAAATCTACTTACTAAATAAACATGGACTTGCAAGGAATATAAAGAGCGCATGCTTCTGACAGGATTGCTTCTCTGCGTCCTAATCTTAGCTTCTCAATGTGAGCCCAAAAATAGACCAAGTGAGACTGATCATTGAGAATTTCAAGAGAGTGCTTTAAAGAGTTACTTTTTTACCATTTACTCTAAAATATTATATAGTGAATACAAAGGAAATTTGGTGAGAATTTTGGCTGTTCTCCTGTTTGAAACTGCACGATGTTTATAATGATACTGAAAAGACACAAATTGTTGCGACACTAAGAGCCCTCCATGGTTGATGACATGGTCCCAAAGGAGCACAGTGGGAGGAACTAGTTGGTTGGTTATACACTGGTGTTTCCTTTTTAGCAGTTCTTGTATAGACAGAACAGGGTTCAAGGTAAGGTGGCTTACAAACCAAGAGAGGAACGGGTGCTTTGGTCCCAGGCAGTACTCTCTCAAGCTAAATGTAGCCTTTGCCTCTACCTACACTCTGGATCCAGGATACTGTGGAAATGAATCTGAATTGTACTCAAATCACAGAAACAGATCAAAAGGGGGGGAAGGCAGTGTCCAAGAGCTGATGTACTTGGCCAAGGACCAGTAGATTAAAGAACCAACTCCAGCATGGGTGTCCAAGGGGAAACCCCAGGACGAGGCCCGAGGACGCCAAGCAAGAGAACAGCACTGCCTGGGAGCCAGTGTTTCCCTTGCTGAATGCTCGGTCTAGTGTGCAGATGTTCCCAGTGACATCGGAGACAGAGGGAGCTCTAAGAAGCCATGGTTTGTTTCCAGGCCCCTTGGGGGAATATAATGAAATGGGGGGGGGGCGTTGTCTCCGGGTTACAAACAGTATGACTCCATAAATTAGGGCATTTGAGGGGTTTTCCAGATTCCTAAGAGCTCCTCTTACAGCCTTTAAAGTGATTTAATACTCAGGATAAGAAGGAAAATCCCTTCTCTGAGGGTCAGTGAGGGAGAGGTTCCCAGGGTTATATCCTTCTGACGTGCTGACTCCCGGGCTGGGGCTTGAGCCGGAGAAACCACACTGTGGGACTTTGCCATCTCCCATATTGGCCCTTGGTTTATTTGTCAATATTTTAAGGTAAGTATAAAAATTTTCTTTTTGTACATCCTATGCGTACACTGCAGAAAATACCTGGAAGACACAGTTGAAGTCTGACAGAAGAGCTACACAAAATATCTCTGGAGCCTCCTTTGATTTTGTATGTTTATCCCTCTGTCTGTCTGTCTGTCTGTCTGTCTGATCCTAATAAAGGAATAGAGAATGCCTGGTAAGAAGGGAAACCTGGCAC
Organism: Mus musculus; assembly: GCF_000001635.26. Taxonomy (NCBI): domain Eukaryota; kingdom Metazoa; phylum Chordata; class Mammalia; order Rodentia; family Muridae; genus Mus; species Mus musculus. The sequence continues at coordinate 605,346 of NT_166305.2, forward strand.
CTCTCTGTGAAGCACAGTGCCCTGTATTTCTCTTGGCAGCATGGGGAGGGGGAGCAATGTGAGAGGCTCTTGGCCTCTTCAGGGCACCGACTTCATGGCACATCTCTTGCCCACCACTTGGAGAAGAGAACTGACAACATCAGCAGCCTGTCTGAAGAACCACAACTCCTCATAAATCATTTGATGCATACACTTTTAGAATATCAAACAACTAAAATCTCACTTTTCTTTCCCAAAATGGCCATTTTAATTCTAAGATGTTTTAAGAGTATGAGAAGGAGGTATTACAGTAGTGGGGGTGGGGGGGGAGAAAGAGACTTAAATGCCATCTCTCTTCTAGGCAGCGATTTCCCCAGATGAAGAGGTCAGCACAGTTTAGCTGTGCTCTGCCATGTTAATTTAGGATGACAAGATAAAGCAGTAATCAGGGCTCCTGGAGGCCGTGAACCTCCCACCATCCAGGGACCTGCTGGAGGTGACCTGCACCACACATCACTTAATACAATCGTGGTGACAGGGTCCCCTGAGCTTGCACGTGCAAATCCCGCCCTTCCTTCACCTCCTCTCCTTCAGATACATCCCCTCGCAATGCCTTTCCCTCTGCTTGAGGCACAGGTAGCTCATGTCCACTCGGGGCTAATCTCTGAAAACCTGACGCTTTGAATATATGACAAGGGATGCAGAATACACACCCGTGCCACAGCCAGCCTGTCAGGGCTCCTAATTTACAGGAAGGCATCCTGAGACCTAGATAATCCATTGATCCCACTTGTATCGGCGTTTATATTTCAGTCTGTCATGTTAAGTTGTCAAGAACAGCAGTTAAACCGATGTTTCAGGATTGCAGCTTTACTTTCCTAGGTTCAGTTAGCAAAGCTCGCCTTCCTAAGTTCCACTTACAAATCATCCCTAGGAAAGCTGCTGGCATAAATCTGGTGACCAAATAATGAAGTGTTTTAGGTAAGGACATTTTAGAGAGACTTGGGGTTATAAGCATGAGAGGGTAAAGCTGAACAAAATTTGGAATTTTAAAGGATGGCGTCTGTCTAGTTCTGTCTGTGGGAAGCAAAAACACCATATGTAAAGGGGAGCATGTTTCCCTCTATGTAAAACAAAAATAATTACAGAATCGCCAAAGAGGATATAGGCTGACATGAAAGTCAGGGGACATAAGAAGGGGCCAGGGGAGCCCACTAGTGAGGTAAGTGAGAAGTCCAAGTTGGGTCCTGTCAAACAAAGGCAGATCGACGGCTCCACATCCCATCTTGGGGTCTAGCATCACAGACATGGATATTTTGGTTGGGGATGTCAGTTTTAGTTGCAGTATGTCAGATTTCTGACAGGCGAGCTGTGATATTACACAGAGCCTCAGATCATATCCTCCTCACATCCTCTCAAGCTGCTCCTGTCGGTAAATCAGAGCACAGAGATCAAAGGACCAAGAGCAGTAAACACAATGGTCATAAACAAAGGATTGAGCTCCGTCCGCACCGATCGAGAACTTGCCGATGTTCTAGATTGCCCGGCAGTAGGGCGGGGGAACACACAGTAATTACTTAAATCTTGTTTAAAGAGCATCAAAATCCCTGTCATGTGTTAAGAGAAAATGAGTTTATAGACATTACAGAGACATTTCAGAAAAAAAAACAAAAATCACTTAAGTGTATAACCATGGAATGCCTCCATGCCTGGCTTGTGCTATTCTCATTATAAGCTGTTTGGAGAAGCTACAGTCAATACAGGGGAAGGGTTAGCATTTTCCAACACACACACACACACACACGTACACACACGTACACATATGTACACGCACGTACACATATGTACACATGCATGTCAACATACATACACCCAAATTTTAAAATTAATTAATTAATTTATGTGCATGGGTGTTTTACCTGCACATATGTGTGTGTACTGTGTGCACACAATGCCCGCAAAGGCTAGAGGAGAAGAGGATGTCCAAGTCCTCTGGAACAGGAGCTAGTGACAACTGGGAGCTGTCATGTTGGCGCGGGGAATGTAATCTATCGCCTAGGGTTCAGTTATAATTCACATGCACACACACACACAAACGTGTGTGTGTGTGTGTGTGTGTGTGTGTATGCTTAGGTCTGCATTCTGTGGCTTTCTTTGCCTTTGGTTGCTACATTGGAAAGTTGACTTCCCATACATGCCTGGAACCCGGCGCGTGCTCAGTGGATGCCATCAGCCTTTACTGATTTGTATCATGTTTCCTCTCTCATTGCAGCAGGAGCCCTAAAATTGTTGGCTGTGGTCTTTAGTGGTTCAGGAAACTGACCTGTAGGTCCTGAAAATGTCTTCAGAGGTTCTCCATCTCGGACCTGAGATGTGAACACATTTAAAGGAGAAGGTTCCACACCATTGCCCTAGAGTCTGACACAACGGCTGACACAAGGTCCATGATGCAGCACGCCAGGGACTATGAATTATATGTTTCCACACAGTGATCCCCAGAGGTCTCCTATGAATACAGCACAGCCAGGGTCGGGAGAGATTTGCAAGCACGTTTGGTATTGCCCACCAGTGATGAAGCCTTTTGACTGTTTCTCATGGTGTGTTCCCACTGTTGGCACAAGACTCTTGTCTAATGGGTGAATGGCTCTAAGCTTCCACTCTATGGCTGCCCTCGGGGCACTTCCACTGAGGCATGACTCTTACTCCTCAGTACTTGGTTCACCGTGGAGTGGGATGCTGGCCTTACCAGTGTTGGTTGCCCTTTCCCTGGAGCCAGAGTTACAGGTAGCTATGGTCCACTTATCATGGGTTCTGGAATCCAGTGTCTATTGTAGAAGAGACAGCACACGCTCTTAGCCCCTCAGCCACTTCCTTACTAGACTTACATGGAGTGATACTGATATGTTAGGCCAAAGACTGGCCAGCTCTCTTGTGTAATTACACATTACACTAGAGCCTAAAGAAGCTCTCTGAACACTCTGAACTAGTGAGATCAATTGACTTTCATACAAGCACAAGAGCCTTAGCTGGGCGCCAGGCACACATGTTAATGAGTGAGCAGGATGGTCTGTGTGTGTAGTCTCAGGGCTGGCGAGACTGAACGGATCTTTCTGTCACTTGTTGATATCAGGTATTGATGCCTCTGTAGCTGTATTCCTCCAGCTTTCTGGCCATCCAGTCTGGACTACTCGGTGAGCTCCAGGTTACACCCCCATCCGAAGGAACAAAAGACATGTACAGCTCCTGAGGACCACGGCAGGTCTTCTTCTCTGTCCTCCCTAAGCATGTGAACACACAGACCTCCAACACACATGCAAAGGTTCAGGTAACCTCTGAGTCTGGATAGATAAACGAAGACTGTTCCACCCGTGGACTACAGGGAGCACCTAAAGGCCTTGAATGGTTTGTTCTTATAAAAAGGGTTTGAGCAACCAGTTGACGCAGCTCTTGAGGATCTAGACTCTGAAGTCCCAGACTCAAATTCTAACTCTTCCTCATGAGATAAGTCTTTTCAGTAACAGGCCCGCTTTGCTACGATAAGCTCGGGGATACGACAGTGTGTGATCTTCCAGGGCAGGCACACCAGTGGGTGCAGTGATACGGTGTGCATCGCCGCAAACGGAGCTAGTTCACCTCGCTGCTGATGCCTGTTACCAGTTGCCCTGTCAGCAGCTTTGACTTTGAGAGGTCTGAGTGTCTTCTTCGGGCTGAAGCTTATGAGGCACTCCCAAGAGCTGTTCAGAGTTGCTTCTTGAAGCCTGGGGAGCACTCTCCTGAAGCTTTATCTGTGCAGTTAGCGCACCTTCTCTTCCAAACCCTGTGTTTATACACACAGACCTTCTCTTCCAAACTCTGTGTTTATACACACAGACGGGGCTTCACGGGGCTTCACGGGGCTGGAGAGTTACCAAGCTCACTACACTTTGAAGTCTATGCTCACAAAGTATTGAACTTATCTTTCTGTCAGGTGTTGATATCAGGTATTGATGCTTATACAGTACATATTTATATTCACACACAAATCAGTGCCACTTCAGGTCATTTCTGGAATGTATGAGAGGACCTGTCTTTCATACCTTTCACCTCTTCTTATAAATTTCTTATTAACCCCTAGAAGATTGTTTTCTAGTTTAGGGTTATCAACAAATACAATTTACTGTTTTATCTCAAGACGGGCTTGAAGCTTAAGGGCTAGGAAGAGAGGGTGAATGGACACATTTCCAGTGCGTAATGATTATAGTGTCTCCCCTCCTGCCACGGAGGCAGCCTTGACTAAACGACAAGCACAGACCGCTGACTTTGTTCACTGACGTGATCTTGTGATGCCAAGGTCCCAGCTGGTCAAGGCTCACCTCCTTATAGTCGAATGTCCTCTGGTCACGTGGTTCATGCTTAAATATGGACTATGGGAAACCTCGAAGCTTCTTGCCTTCACATAGAAAGAATGTGTGCCCAGAAGTCCAATTACGACTGTCAGCTCAATTAGTCTCAGGGCTTTGTCTGATTTCAAGGACCATACAACTTCTCTGACATAAAGGAATGGAGAACAGAAGAGAAAAGAAAACAAACAAACAAACGAACACAAAAACCAGATTTTACTCTTTAAAAGGGCCAGAGTTCATCCGTGAAGTCCTGCAAAGGACCTGAGCCTGGTTGTCAATACCCACATCAGATAGCTCACAACCACCTGGACCTTCAGCTGCAGTGAGTTCAATGCCCTCTTCTGGCCTTCGTGGGCACTGTACTCACAAGCACAGTGCCACACACAGGCAGCACACACACACAAATAATGAAAGTATAACAAAAATAAATATTTAAAAAATAACACAAGGCAAGCGATGAGGTGGGGGAGGGGGGAGGGCTTCAGGAGATGATCAAATCTAAATGAGTTCAGCTTTGTTCCAGCTCAGCTCTGAGCATCTTGGAAGTGGTAGAGGGAATCTAAACTATGTGCAGTGTTTTAACATTGTAGCTGAGGCGGATTAAATGGTGAGTAACATTCTGAAGAGGGGGGTCCAAATGGTGGGCAATGCACACTGCTTTAACATTCCCCTGGCAGGACACTGTCTCTTTGGATTCATGTTGTCGCGGTTACTGAAGAAATCGTTTTTCCTGGACCGCTCTCCATTTTGTCTTCTGTTTTGTTTTCCTCCAACACAGTTTTGGTGCTCACTAGGTAACGCAGGTTGGCCTTTAGCTCACAGCAATCCTCTTGCCTCAGCCTCCCAAATATGGCCACACTTCCTGGTTCCCTTAAGTTTTTTTACCCTGTAGAAAAATGTTCTATTTCTGAGCCCGTGGTCTCCTGATCTGGCTGTTTGTTTCTTTATATACCCATGAAATGGAAATCGAAAGCCATGTTAACAAGACGAGAAAACCCTAAATCACACCGAACACCCCCACTTCCGTAAGTCACCCTAGAAATCCCCGCTTTGAACATCATTCTTCTGACACTACTTCTTTAGGCTAAAGGTTCTAATGGCAACACAGTTTCAGACACACAGTCCCCATTTCCGACTGACGGGCTCTTGAAGTTTGAGTTCGGGTGGACAAGCGAATTATTAAGGTCTTAGAGATTCCTCCCTGCCTCTGGAAATAAGCATCCTAACTGGGAAGGCCCTGGGACTCCCTGACCCTTGCAGGTGGCTGCGTTTCACAGAGGTGAAATGAGAAATGAGGACTGTGCAGTACCGTGCCCACAGTCCCAAATCAAACTACCCTCACGCTGCAGAAGTGACCCGCTTCCCAGTTCTCACCTTCTACTCTTCGCTTTTACTTTCAGCCATCCCTATGAATTCTCATAGTTTAACAATTCGAAAACGGAGCAGCCAAGTGAGAAAACTGAAAAATGGTCAAAAAGACTAAAAATGTGCTTAAAGTGAAACGGAAGCTGGAGTACTACAGGAAGTGCAGCACCCTGTCGCCCGAAGCAGAGTTCCCAGACATGCAGTCATCAAGAACAAGCGGCAAAGGGAATTTTGGGACCAACAAAGGTGTCTGGATCTTGCTCGCCAAATGAAGATATTAAAGAAAAATTGCCATTTATTACCAGCAGTGGACCAGGCGAGTGAGGTATACAGACTCAGACACACGTGAACGAATGCCCTGTATTGATATGTGGAGAGCTCAGTGCATGCCTGTGTTATAGGAAGGCAGCTGACTGCTTTAGCAGCCAGACCTTTAGCAATCGCATACAGTAAGAGAAACTAAAGCTGGCCATAGTGGGGACTGGCAGTTCTCCAAAAGCCAGCTCTATAAAGAAGGAGGAAGCTAACCACTGCACTGTCTGCTGGTGGATCCTCCTGACTGTATTTTCTGATCATGGAACTATTGAGTCCCACCACAGGGTTCATTAGGAAGGCTTCTCTGGCTAGACATGGTAGCTTGCACCTGCAATCCCAGTACTTGAGCAGCTGAAGCAGGGGGACTGCCAGCAGCTTGTGGCTGATTTGGGCTGTTAGTACATTCCAAAGGGAAGAGGAGGGGTAGAAAAACAGAGAGCAAGGAAGAAATGAAGAACACAAACTTAACCCTGGACTGTAGACTAGCTCGCACCCAAACCTGTCGTTACTCGTTAGTTCCGGGTCTGAAGGATTCCCTCCTTTCTTTGTGGAAGTTAGTCGATGACTAAGAAATGGCACACCTACACCCAGCAGGGTACCAGTCTTGTTCCTTCTAGTCATTGCTGCATCGACATCTCAGCCACAGATGCCATCACCCCACCCCCACTCGGCCCACGCAGCAAAGATGGTCACCCCATAAACCAAGCAAACCTACCAAACCCCAACAGATCAGAGATGAATTTATCATGCTTGATCACCTCTTTCAGCAACTTTCCCACGTTTAGGTTCAAAACTTGATAGCACTTTTTTGGGGGGGGGGGTAGGGGGGACTTGTTCTCCTCTGAGCCATCTCTGTCCAGCTAAGTATTTAAAGTAACTTCAAAGTCAAATGCCGGTGCAAGGAGCTAGCAACAATGGAAATTTAAAAACGTGTGCATGTATCTGTATTTTCAATCTTCTGGGTGACTAGTATAGTTTTTCAAGTGGAGACCATCTCCGATTGAACCACTTTAATGCACCCCAAATCTCACTCACCTTTCAACAGAAAAACTCATCTCTACAAGAATTTCAACATTTCACGTTGATTCAATTTATTATAGTGTGGTGAGCATCCTAGCTCAATTCCAAACATAAAGCCTCTTGCAGAAAGACAAAGTATCTTACTCATTTCTGTTTTACGTTCGGACAGTCACTCAGTTAGCAGGAGCTTGCACGTCTAGATGGACAGTCTGACCAGCAGGCCCTGGTATCTTCCTGTCTTTGGCTCCCTGGCACTGGGATTCCTAGCACACAGCACTGTGCCCAGCACTTGTGTCCTGGATCTGAAGGGCTTTCCTTATGCTTGCAAGGAAGGTACTCTAGTGACAGAGTCATATCCCAGCCTGAATCAAGATTTCTATGACTTAATAGGAGCCAACCCCTCCTACCAAGGGGCTGATCCAAAGGGCATGAACGCAGGACAGAATGATCGACTGCCCAATTTCTTCAGCAGTTTCTGTGGTCCTTGCTGACTGTTTCACTGTCTCTATCCCTGATAGCCCTGAGGGTAATTTCCCAGCACAGTACACATAGAAAAATTGAACTTCTATTCAAACAGGAGTTTGGAATTGTGTCCAGATAAATAGCATCAGGGGGTATTTTGTGACAATGTATACAGGGTGATGTTTGTAACGGTGTAATTTCATTGTATGATAAACATCAATTTACCATTTAAAAAAAAAACATATGCAGACTTGTCAGCATCTTACCTTGTTGCAATTGAATTGGCCTTGTTCAGATAAGAAGCCTATCTCTTCCAGCTACAACAGGTTAGAGATAAACCCCGTGAAATCGCTCTCCATGTGGAATGATACCGACTGCGCTCATAATTTTACACTACCACCCAGCACATAACAGCCTGCGAACTCACTTTATCTGAATCTTGCTAAATCTGTTCTCTATGCTATTAAACAAGAGTGTGTCCCATGTCCACGTCATTCAAACGTAATTACACTTTTGTCTAGAGCATGGGATAGGGCTCTCCCTAAACAATGAAATTCTCCTTATTACAACTAGCACAAGGACCACCCTGGCTTAACAATGGCAGGGCTTAGCAAGCCACAATAGCGCAATAGCTTTATGTACAAAAGCACCAGATATTGAAAAGCTTATAGAAAGTATCAGATAAGAATAGTAATCTTTACCACCCCACAATTAAGTTTTTATTTTTGAATGACACATTTTTCTCTTTTCTTTAAATTTCTTGAATAACTTACCATAGGTAGCACTGTCCTACTTATCAAAAATGCATAATTGATTCTTCTATTATAAGCAAAATTCATATAACATGCACTGAAAGTCACAGCAGCAATGTAACAGATAAAGATTGTCTTGTGTTTAAAAGAAATCTAAGTGCAGACCATGGGCCTGGATACATCTGAGCGCTTCCTTCCTCCCTTCTCAGTACATCAGATGAGTGTTTATTTCAATGATTATGGCTGGCTTTCCTATATTGGAGCCTTGCTATGTTATACTCAAAAGACCAACATTGTGTCTTTAATGCAAAGTTAACTTGAAATTATATCTCATTTTATTTTGTTGATGGATATGAGGCAGGAGCAGACTCAGACTAATTGTTTCATGTGTACTCTTGTTATACAGTGTAGATGCACACTGATTCCAACACACACACACACACACACACACACACACACACACACACACACACCATAGGAGTACAAGGTGGCCATGGAGACCCAGAATTCTGAATAGGTCCAGGAGAATATGATAAATATCAACTATAAGTGAGATATCAAAATATATCCCATATATAATATATTACATATGTACACACACACATGCTACACACATAGCCTAGCATAGTGGGGTCCAACTTCAGGTCCAGTGACTCAGGAAACTCACAGCTTCAGAATTGCTTGAGCCAGAATCAGAATCAATAAGTTAACAATAACTTTGTATTGTTAAAAGAGGTCTAGGGTGCCGCTCACAGATATGGCTCTTATTTCAAATGTACAAGACTGTGGGCCGGACCTGAAACAATGCAACACAAGAAGAATCCATGCACTTATATTTTTAAAAATAAATAAATAAAATTCAGTTATATCTAGAGCAAGCCACTCCAATGATTTTTATATTGAAAATAACATATTGTTCCTTCAAAACAAGAGCGGTTTAAAGAATCAAAAGAAAGCTTGAAAGAGCAGAACAGGCTTTAAAAAAAACATAGACAACAGATTATTCTGGAACCACGGGGGGTGGTGGTCTCATTTCACATCACATTTGCACTGGAGCTGAGAGCTCACCAACAGATGCGGCAGGCAACCAGACAGAAAACGAGCGCCAGAGGCTGCCCCACAGTGAGGTCCCTTGTCTCTTCAGAGCTGCTCCCATCCCACTGATATCCACACCCCCTGCACTGACTTGTATGAGAACGCCTGCTGGAGGTTGTCTGCATCCTTCGTTCGCCCTGCCCATATCAGAACTGTTCTTAAGGTTCGCCTGAGTCACAGAGCCACCCATTTGTCTCCGAAACTCTGAGGCAACAGCCAAGGCCACTTTAAAGAGACAGGCAAAACAAAAGGAAAACCCGGGAGTTGGGAAAACGACTGGGGTGGTAGAGTGCTTGCTGCACGGACAGAGGCTTGGAGCCAAGCACACATGTCGGAATCATGTGTAGCAGTGTGGCCTTGGAATCTGAGCACCTCAGGGATCAATGTCCAGCCAAGCCAACCAAGACCAGTGAGTGTAACACACTTTTGGAGACCCTGTCTCAAAAGTAAGGCAGAAAATGTCCAAGCAACACCAATGTCCAACTTTGGCCTCTAAGTATGTAAGTACACATATTTATGTATATCAGAACACAGATGTACCCACACAGAGACATTTAATAATCCCTACACACAGAACACACATATGTAAAAAAAAGTTAAAAAACAAACAAACAGAAAAACAAGCAAATAAGCAAGAAAAAATAACAAGAGACAAAGAAGGACGTTTATTATCCATAGGTTAAAGGTCAGGATGGCCTGTCCATTCACAGAGGAACCATTCGTTTACACAGCTTGTTGGTAATGATCAGGGAGCCGGGGTCTGGCAAAGTTATGAGGGCTTCTTTGAATAAAAGAGGAGCAAGTCCCTTTGTCATTACTTTACCCACACAAGCCTAGACCCACAAGGATTAGATATATGACAGTCTACTGCCACGTGTATATCACAAGCTTGTGGCTGCATTCTTATCAGCAAGTCAGAAGCCCACAGAGAATTTTATCTGTGCTGGTTACAGCTACCCTACCCTAGAGTCTCTCTTAATTAGACACCTAGTTTATTTCTCCAAATACTAAGAAAATAAGCAGGAGTTCAGAAAGGCAGGTTTACATCCTTATCTGGCTCTGACTTAGGACTTAACAGTTTCATAACTGGATCCAAACAGGACCCGGAATTTCTCATCTTTATTGACCACAGAGTGTACAAAGTTTTCATCTTGGGAAACGTCTTTGGACTGAAGTTTTACATGGAAAGTCTCTCCCTGATTCCACCGGGCAGCCTTTCAGAAACCACTCTACAATACAAAGACTATGCAGCATTCTCCATTTTCAATGATACTGAGTAAAAATGGAGAGAATATATTTCCTTATGAAACATAAGACTCTATTGTGTGAGTAGGACAATAGTCTACTATAAAAAAGAAATTATTCATGTTGAGTAATAATACCATAAATACATTCAGCCACTTTGATACGTGTTTATAATAGGTCTTATTGTAAGAACTTACTACATCCCGACTCTTCCAGACTGTACACTAGTAGGCATCCCTAGAGCTCTGAGATTTCTAGAAGATAGTCACCAGGAATTGACAGGTTTGGCAACTTTACCTCCAAATACTTAGTATTTACTGAGCCATATCAAGCCACATGTTTATCAAGTCATCAGAAACTGAATATCATGGAATGCTCTAGTTCAAAAATTGTGTGTGTGTATGTGTGTGTGTGTGTGTGTACAAGAAATATCATACACTTTGTAAAGACAAACATCCAAATACACAGGTCACAATGGGGAGCCTGAGAAAAGTTGGTGGCACAGGTGAAGGGACAATGTGCTCTCCACAGTCCAAGATTTAAGTGGACCCATCTAAACTGCGGTGATCTTTTACCTACTCCAATGGGAAAAGCACATTTTTCCATAAACATGAAATTTAAGAATCAGAAAAATAGACCACGGAGGAGATGTAGACTGCTCAGCTGTGTTCATAACTGTGTGTGATGTTTTGGAGAGGACCTGCTGAGCAGGTGAGGACTCTGCGCTAAACCCTAGAAGCAGCGTGGCATGCACACTCAACCGTGAGGGAGACAATCTAGTCCTTTCTCACATAAACAAGTCCTATGGAAGTCTGGGGATGATGTAGCACAGGGCTTAGAAATTAGGGCCATGACACATTCAAGTGTCCACTCGAGAGGAGAAAGGCCGGTGAAGCAGGGCACCTCTGAGGTAGAAACAAACTCAGAAAACACTCAAGTGGTACAAGAAAGTCCAAATGTTGACCTCATTAATGTGGAATGGGTCATTTGCTTATATCCCAGTAACTTATTCCACAGTGCGGTCTCCAGCACTTTGGGTCACAGATGTACTGAGGAATTCACTGGAAATCATAGCACTACTCAGATCTACTGTTTTAAGTTTTTAAATTTTTTAGTGTGTGTGTGTGTGTGTGTGTGTGTGTGTGTGTGTGTGTGTGTGTGTGTGTAAACATGGGCGCATCTGGGAGTCAGAAGACAACTTTCGAGAGCTGGTTTTTTCCTTCCAGAATGAGTTCTGTGGACGGAGCTACCTTTGTCAAGCTTGTTTATCTGGCTTTCTTCCATGCTGAGCCATCTCAGTAGCCTGTGCTGCACTCTCATAAACAGAATTCCCTGTCCATTTCCAGGCGAGCCACAAATCACAGATCAGAACTTCACGCCATCCCCCAATGTCACCACTTTCTGCCTCTCTCGGGCTTATTCATCTTTGAGTGTGCTTAAAATTATCTTATCGTTATCTTGGCCACTCTTTGAGCCACCACTATTTATATTCAGCCCCTCAGACTTTTGTATGTATGTCACTGTCACAGGGAAAATCCATCCAAGAAACACACTTAGTTTGGAACTGCCGGAGAGCAGGCAGTGGTCAAAATATTAAACCGATAGCACATCCGAGAGACACAATAGCAGATGGGAAAGCTGACTTCTCCCCACCCGACCTAATGCTTCCTACCCACCTGTCCCCTTCTCCTATTTGACAAGAAGATACAGAGCCACAGCCTTGAACAGAATGGTAAGTCTCGAAGAGAGAGAAACCATGAGAATATGAGTAAGCTTGCCAAGTGACAGACAAGAACATATAAACTATGCCTGAGCTCATGCTAAGAAAGGTCGGGACCATAGGCCCTGAAGTCTGTCTGTCTGGGTAAATCCTGGTCCTGTGACCTAGAACACCTTATAATTTCACCTTGTCTCAGTTTCCTCAAATATAAAAGAGAATTATTAATACTGCCTCACTAGATTATTGTGAAGGTTGTGAATTCTTGTAATCCCAAGGAGGGCTTAGTACCTCTCTCCACACACACACATACACATATGCTCACACTCATAGGTGTGTATGGGTGTATTGCATTATCTAAAATTCTTGGATGGAAAAAAAGGTCACAGGATCAAATAATTGAAGACTGTTTGACCCATGAGGCCTAACAATGAAGAATGTAAGCAACTATATCTAATATCTCTTCATCAGGAAGAATAAGAAGCCAACTTTGATTCTGGTTAACTTTAGCCACGCCACCTGAACACAATCTTCACCCTTTTTATGGCTTCCCCCCTAATTATGTGTCAGAAGCTGGTCCCTCAAAAAGCACACTAAGAGCTAGACATTATTTCTTATGTTTGTTCCCTTGCAGAATCGACTCACTGGAAGCAACCCTATGAGGCCTGCTGTGAATCGTCTGTGTGGTTCTTAGAAACATGTTCACTTCGAGCAAAAGACTGAAGCCAAGCTATTAGAGGAATAGCCTGGCGGACAGGGAGACCATGAGAAACCTACCATTGTGTTGTGCTGCACAGTGGGGGTCCTAGGACCACAAGTCTCTTGCGTCAGCAGAGAAACTGGCTGAAATTCCTCAGAGTGAGGCTTGTTGGGAAAACTCACATGTAAGGGAAGGTGAAAGGCTGGGAGCCTCTCACTCTCCTCCTCTTCCACTTTCTGTCTGCTTGTCACCATGGCTACCTCTCCATCTGTCTCCCCATACGGAGAGGCTGGTCGCTTGGAAGACATCCTGGAAGGAACAAAAGAGGAGAAAATAATGAAACCTCCACATAAATCCTTAATGCCGTCATTGTGTGGTTAGGGGCCATTGTAACAGAAATGCCTTTTTGTGCTGGCGGAGAGCAGGAAGCCATCCAAACACCACTGCACAGCGCACACAATCAGAAACAATGGCCAAGCAGGTAGCGACAGAACAGGGCTTGTTTGCTGTGAGAATAATACACTAATATAGCACTCTCTTGTATTCTGGCTTCTTAAACAAGAAAATTCACCTAAGAACACTGCATAATGCAAGTCCATTCCATTTTAAAAGGAAGAAAAGTATCCATCTAGCTTCACACTTTGATAGACCTTATTCAAAACAGAGCATCTGTGAATAGCAAATACTGTGGGCAGTTTAAAAGAAAGAAAAGCACTAAAATTTCCTCCATGGGGAAAAAAATATATAATAAAATAAATACCCGCTCTCCACTCTAACAAGTTTGAGCTGCATTAACAGTAAGATTACCCTGAGACCTAGAAATATGTTTAAAAGCACTCCGCAGAGAAACGCACAGAAAGTTGAATATTTGTTCAAAAGTTAAGGACTACAAACATTTCATCATTGGTGACTCGGGAAACATTTAACCCATTCTGGCATTTGGTTCCAACACTGACACAATGAGGTAGCAAATCACACGGGGATATTTTTAAAAGTTTAAATTCTAGCTGTGCTAGTCTACATATCATATGGATGTGAGCTCACAGTTATTTGCTCCTTAGCATTCGTAAAGACAGAAAGAAAACCCTGTGCTTTGATTTGGTAAGAAAGGCCAAATGAAACCGGGCTTAGATAAAGGGACGAGAACTGAGCATTATCTGTGGTTCAGTAGAATTCAGATTATCATCGGAGCTTAAAATATACAACAAACTGTTTCAGAGAGGGGGCAGATCTTTCTCCTAACATGAAAAAGTTTTACGCAGAAGTGGAACTGAGTTAAAATGTCTGATGTACAAACAATCAGCTGTCTTGTGGTCTGTACAGTTTGACCTGAGCTCAAAGGAAGGAACCATTTGTTGTTGCTCTTCAGCATACAAAGGGTGTTTGCAGAACCATCCTTGTTCATTCTGGACCAGTGGGAAAGGAACCGGAAATCCTATGCACTGATGAAGGCCTTCACTACTGCTGCACACAGCACAGACTTTTACATCTCCAAACAATCTGTCTCTCATCCCTGAAGAGTGATTCTGCCATTAGCGTTAGACTCTCTCGCGCTCAGTTTACTCATCTTTAAACCGAGAGACATCTGCCTCTTACGGCTTTTGGAACAAGAATCAGTAGAGTCCTTAACTCAGTGTAGATACTTGCCGAATGCAAGCTCTTCCTTATATTGCAGACTTCAGACCTCAGCATGACCCTCTGCCATAAAAAAAAAAAAAAGGAAGGAAGGAAGGAAGGAAGGAAGGAAGGAAGGAAGGAAGGAAGGAAGGAAGAAAGAAAGAAAGAAAGAAAGAAAGAAAGAAAGAAAGAAAGAAAGAAAGAAGAAAAGGAAGAGAAAGAGAAAGGGAAAAAGAAAAAGAAAAAGGAAAAGAAAAAGAAAAAGAAAGAAAAAGGGAAAGAAAAAGAAAAAGAAAGAAAGAAGTTTCGAAATCAGGGAGACATTTTCTTCTAAGAGTTTAGCTACAAAATCACCGTGCCCATCAGGGAACTTCTCCCAGACCTGCAGTACATAACTGTCAACTAATAACATAAATCAAGTGATTCAAAAGAAATGCTAACAGTGACATTGTTGACCAGTTAAGACCAGAATGGATCAAGATGAGAAATGATCTATAGGCAGCTGCCATGGAAGGTCTAGGCACTGAGGGTTTGTAAAGATTTTCAACTCCATAGCATAGGTCTATCTAACGTTGCCTCTAAATGCACAGAAAGGGTGGAAATGGCTGAAATAAATCCTCTTAGAATTGTTTAGGTCTCACTGGTAATCTCACTAAATAGTTACATTGTTGCATGTAACAAACACCTAAACACTGAGCAGATGCAAACCGCAAGGTTCTGACTCTGTGTTCACCCAGAAACTATCTCACCCAGTATTAGAAGAGCATGCTCAAGCGCTGCTCAAACACGGAAGGTCTTCGTGGACAGGTTCATCTCTGTACACTAGTGGGAAGATTTTTAACCATTGGTTGTTTCAGCAGTGATGAAGTCCCAGTGCACGTGGTTTTCAGGAGCACCAACATTCTTACTGGAATTGATAGATGATATTCCACAGTTTTGTGTGAAATCACTTTTCCTGTACCTGAATATTCTAGGCTACCGGCACCGCTTGGCCCCTGATCATCAGACAAGGAAACTAGCTCAGTTGGTCTCTAAAATCATTGCAGTTCTACGGTTCCTAAGAGGAAGACCAAAGTGCTGAATTCCACTTTGTTACTATGGTTATTAGTGAAACCCCAAAATCCAGTAGAAATACAGAAAGCAAGATAGAAAGTGGAGACATTGAATCTGTTCTCATCACCTATGGCCACCACTGGGCACAGATATTCTATCGATACAAGTAGCTAAGTTGTATTAACCAAACATAGCATATGATGGAGCAAATAGTCCAAGGTCATGAAGCTAGAAGGCAAACGATTCCCACCCCCAGTTCCATTTTCAAAGTATTATAGGATGCCCTTCACGTGTTGGCCTTTGGAAACCATGCTAATAAATGTCAAGTTAAAGCCTTATACGAGACAGTCTGATGCTTGCAGTAAGATCATATGTGAGTATGATTCAGTAAGGCTAACTTGGTAAAAAGTAGAATTCCTAACAAATTACACAGAGAGCCTCAGAGTGTAGCCTCACGGAGGTATCCATGATTCCTGTCACTCACACACTGACAGCAAAGTGAGCCATGACACAGTGGCCTTCTTCCAGTTATGTCTACACAGGGACCCATCTTGGGTGGAACAAAGTGTCAGGTCCTGACAGTCAAAGGCTGCCAGCCTCAGCGTGGTTTAGGAGGGCTGTGGTCCCCACGATTGCAGGGCTGTGCTGAAAAATGATGGAATCTGAGACCAATCTGAGTACAATGACTGATCGTATATGTACTTTACCAGTGAGAAACCTAGACCTCAGAGAAGATGAACTAAGACAAATACAACTGAAGATGGCCACGCTTCGTGGGGCTGGGCCTCACGCGTGTGATGGTGGTGTCTACACTCACTTTTACCTATAGACAAGGAAACATTCTTCAAAGAATTCCTGTCTCATCTAGGCCAAGAGAGAAAGTTTTAAATCACCAGTAAGTATTGGCTTATCCCTACAAATTGCAAGACACTTGCCTAATAAAAAAAAATTTTTAATGACAATATCAGGGTCTCCAACTCAAGAGTTTTATGAAGTGACTAAGTAGATTTTTATGTAAAGGGCATAAAAATAGTGAAAGTCAGTTGAGGCTAAGACCCAACTGACATAAAAGTCAAGTGTCCCCGGTTCTGCAAGGACAGAGGCTCTGAGGACCTGGTACGTCTTAAGGAAGAGGCATGACAGAGAGAAATGGAAGTTTGGGGATAAATAGAGCTGGGTTTCGTGTAGGAAGTAAGAGTGGAAGCAGAGAGGCAGACGGAGACGCTTTTAGAAAGTCAATATAAATTTAGGGTTCAGGTTTATTTAGGAAGAGGAGCAGATTGAGAAGCATGGACGGAATCCCATCTCTCCTCTACAACACTCCTGGGATGCTGAGTTACATGAATGGAATAGATAAGCCATGGTCCCCTTGGAAGGAGACGCCGGCTTTCGCGAGAGTCACTCGCTCTTTCCCTTTTACTGTAACGTTCTGCATAATCATGCTAGTGTGTTAGTAAGATGGTCTTCTTAGGACAACTGGGTCTCCTGCTACTGGAGGAAGGGTCTCTGGGTGTGTCGTGAAGACTCTGCATGGAGAGTGCTTCCATTATGCTCAATTATAGAGAACAAACTTATAGGTAGGAGAGAAGTTGAGACTGCAAACAGAGAATGAGACCAGTACACATGATTGCTAGCAGCACATTGGGGCTGACCTCAGGGTGTCGCCTACGGAAAGCTATCGGCATGGGTTGACTGTCAAAAGCATTTAGAGCTCCTTAGTAGTCCTAAAAATAGTGAATGTTACCAACTTCAGGTACTCATCAGAACAAGGCCCCGCCCATTCAAGACACCTAGGCCCTCCCTAAGCCCCAGAGCCTGTGAAAATGTCATGTTTAATGAAAGAACTCGTTTTTGTGAGATGTTGAAATGGAAAGATTGTGGCTGGAATTGTTCTGGGGTCCAATGTTTTCAAGCGAGAAAGCCAGAAGAGGCAGAAGCAGACACAGGCACCTGGTTCTGTACAACGGCTTTTTCAGGCAGAGGAAGAGATGAACCAAGAAATACAGATGACGTCTATGTGCCAGAGAGGAACATGAAGAGACTCATCCCAGAGACACCTTGATTTTAGGATCTCTGACTTCAAAATTGAGAGTCCAAGCCACTCATTGTTGGCAATAACATCCCGGTAACCCCAAAGCACAGAGTCCACACTGGCTGCTTTTATGCAGCTGAACACCTCTTTCTACAGACTTAGACCTGCTTTGTTCTCCCTTTGGATAGATTGCTCCTCAAATCCCTTATTCAGCAAGGGAGCATTCAAACAATGTCTGAAGGCCAGGCTCCCTCCTTCCCACTCTTCTGGGCACAGTATTTTACACTTACTTCTTTGTTTATAATCTGTCTCTCCCACTAGAATACAGGATCAAGGTAGACAGACTTATTTCCATTCACAACTTCTTGACCAGGATCTAACAGCTCTGAAAATAGTCTTTTAAACACATCTATTTAATGAAAACCTATTAAATCCAGCAAGTGATCTTCACACTAGGAGGAACTACAGTGCCTGTAACTTCAACTATGACCAACTGTGTCCGTCAGCAGTGTCTCGATTGTCAGAGAGAGACAAGTTTGGCCAAGTAGAACTGTTGTCTTCCTTTTTGGAATTCCCATAGTGGCCCTTCTCGTGTGTACGTTCTCATATGATAGCATTCTTATAAGAATATCTTAACCCTGAGTTCAGTTCACATTCTCGGAAGGCTGGGGCCTACTCAGTGGCTAGAAGTGCTTGCTGTGCAGTCATGAGGACCAGGATTCGGGTCTCAGTGTTGCCTCGTTGGCTTATTACAGCCCAGAAGCCATGACTTTGTTGTGGGGCATTCATGCTGGCTCTGACCTCCTTTTCAATGTCCTCTAAGCTAAAGCAGATAGAACTATTAAGAGTGCAGAGAACTCCTGACAGGCAGCTGCACCGTGGATGTGTCTGCCCTATGAAGAAATGAGAATAAAATGAAGAAACTGAGTGAGAATCCTTGGTTTCTAATCACTATGTCACAATAAACAAATAGTGAGGATACATTAGGTATTCTGGTTTGCCTTTAATAAAATTATATGTATACCTATTCACTCATTCATTCATTCATTCATTCACTCATTCATTCACTCATTCATTCATTGAAAAATATTCAGAGAAAGACCCTGCATTTCAAGTAACATAATTAAGAGGTAAAGATCATGCTGAGGGAGATAGTTTTTCAGTACTGTGTACACCATGAGGGATGCACAACAGAACGAGGCTGCCTCAGTAGAGTAATCAGAGGGTGCTTCCATCCCATCTGAAGACTGAACAGATAGACATCAATAAACACAGGAGAAAAGCTTCCCAGGAGAAGTGGCTTTGTAGTACTCACACAGAAACACTCTTACATGCTCTCTCATACACATAAAAACCATACACACTCTCTCACACACACACTCGCTCACTCGCATACACATGCACAAACTCACACACGTAAAATAAAACTAAGTTGTTTTAAAAGGAGAAATAGATCACACTCTGGGGTAATGTGCACGAAGCAGGGGAAGCAAAGGCAGGGGCTGAAAAGGGGGGGTGAGATTAAGCACTGAAGGTCCGAATAAGCATCAACTTTCAGTGGCTAAACTAGAAAGCTCAAGTCTATACAAGGGCAGAGAAGAGCTAGTCAGAGTTTGTGATTCACATAGTGACATCACCTAATTAGTTCTTGTGAGTGTGTGTGTGTGTGTGTGTGTGTGTGTGTGTGAACACGTGTGCACACATATGTGTAAGTATGTATTTCTGTTTGTATGTGCATGTGTGTGTATGTGCACACATATGGGTGTGTGTATATGTATATACAAATATGAGCGCGTGTGAGTGTGTGAGCACATGTGTGTAAAAGTATGTGTATGCACGTGAGTGCGTATGTATATGTGTATGTATGCACATGTATATGTGTGTGCATACATGTGTCTGAGTGTGTGTAAATGGGTATGAGTATGTGTATGTGTGCGCACAAGTGTGTGAGTGTGGTGTGTGTGTGTGTGTGTGTGTGTGTGTGTGTATGTGTGAGGCTAGAAGCCAAACTCAGTGCATTTCTGAGAAGCTATTTATCTTCTTTATTCAAATAAGGTGCTTCATTGAGGCCTGGCTCCCAGCTAGGCAGTGCTGGCTAACTATGAAGCCCCCACGATCCATCTCTCTCTATCACTGCAAAGCTGGGACTGCAGCAGGAGCCCACAGTCAACCTTTGCCGAGGTGCTAGAGACATACCCCAGGCCCTAATGCTTGCAGGGCAAAGCACTTTACTGCTCAAGCTGCTTCCCCATAAACTGTATTCTTAAAAGAGTAATAATTTGTTTCAAAACCATTCACTTTTAGGAGACCACTGTACAAAGATAAGTGAGTGAAGAAAACTACTGGGAAAAGCTTAACTTGGTAAGTGGAGCAAAGCGATCACTCTCCTGGCCATTTTGTGGGGTTAAATGCTTGGCACATGAACCGTTGTAACCCTGTATCAAGTTCTGCACTGACTGTGACTTCCTTGTGGGTTTCTCTCTCCAACACTAGTTTTAATGTCCACCTTTCTCTCATGTCGAGACATAAGCTTGGAGTAGATCGTGTTTGAAAACACTTGAAGATGGTGAAAAAGATATGCCCTGTACTGAGAGCATGCAATACAACATACAAAATAAGTATGGGAGTAGATAGATAGATAGATAGATAGATAGATAGATAGATAGATAGATAGATAGATACATAGATAGATACATAGATAGATAGATAGATAGATAGATGCATGCATGCATGCATACATACATACATACACACATACATACATAGGTACATAGATACATAGATACATATATTATAGATAGATAGATAGATAGATAGATAGATAGATAGATACATGCATGCATGCATACATACATACATACATACACACATACATACATAGGTACATAGATACATAGATACATATATTATAGATAGATAGATAGACAGATAGATAGATAGATAGATAGATAGATAGATAGATAGATAGATAGATAGATAGCAATTCTTTCCCTGGCTTTCAGTTTAGAAGTAAATGTCTCTGTAGATCCCCTAGGCAGGTTTGTCCCTGGAAATTCCTACTGGACAGTGTTAGAACCCTTAAGAGGTGGATCACAGGAAGTCTGCAGGTCACTAGAACTGTGTCCTGAGAGGATCTTGGCATCCAAATCTTCCTTCCCTTCATTGCTTTTCCTGTATGGCCGTGAGATGACCAACTTAGCTATCAAGGGCTTCTGTTTTTAAGTCACCATAGCCGCTATAACAACAGTAGGGCCCACCAACTCTGGTGGTTTCCTTTGAGCTAAGATACACCTTTTGTGTTGATATTTTAAAATTTTGTTCTACTTGTTATTATAGTCACTTAAAGCTGGCTGATACCACATTCAATGAGAATATAATTTATTCTTCAAAGCTCTTTTCGAATTATATATATATGAATGCTGGACAGAGATAATTAACAGAAGGAACAAAACTCTACTGCATATTAAAAATCTATCCAGGACAGAATGTCACCCACCCCATAGGTGCAATTGAAAGAGATATGGAGCTTGAGTAAATCTATTTTAACTCAGTGGGTGAAACAAGGAACACAGCCCTTGGACGTATAATCTGGTCACACACTTAGAATGTCACAGTATCAAAAGCAAATATCTGCTCTTGCCTTTTGTCTGGGAATTTCAATTGTTGTTGTTTATATCTTACAGTTTACATTTTTTCTTCTCTCCTACAAGATTTAAACATCACTTCCCTACCCAGAATTGCTCTCCTGTGCTCTGAAGATGCCATATCAATTGTGTAAACCAAGTCTGGTTCATCATAGCTACAAGTCTGCTGCAGGATTTATTTATGGTAAACATGCAGTCTTTCAAACTTCTCTACCATATTTTTCTCTCTTTCCCTTCAGCGTTGCATACAGAACTTACTGTCCTCTGACTTTCTGCTCGATCTACCCTCATTTGAGGACCTCATTCCTGCCATTGTCCCTTAGAGGCCTGGATGCACTCCCTGGGTTCTGCCGATGTGTGTGGAAACAGAATTCACCCCTCGTGAAGAAACCCCAACAGGACACGCGGAAGAGGGAGGCTTGTGTCTCTTACCACACATTTCACCAGAGTAGAAGCTGACAAAAATTCAGCCTCTTATGCAAGTCTAAAAACAACCGAGCTCTGAGCTACAGCACTTAGGAACGGATCTGTTATTCTGCTTTAAAGCGGAACAAGACATCTTCACTGCATATTACAAAACTTTAAGTCGCATCTAGAAAAATGTTTGGTAAAAATTCAGGGCCATCAGAACCTTATATTAAACGTACTTTCTGAGGGCTGCTCCCTCTTTCTTGCATACTTTCCACTCTTCGGGCTCTCAGCCTTCAGATTAACCTCTACATTAAAAAAAATCCCCTTGTCTGTTTCTTGCTTCCTTGCTTGCTTCCTTGCTTGCTTGCTTTCCTTCTTTCTTCTAATAACAGTAGGACTGCTTTTACTCCTCTGACTGTATGCCACCATCTCCTGAGCAGTACCACAATCTCAGCAAATCCTTCTCCTCAGCCTCTTGCATTCCCCAAGAATCTGCCATTTGGGAAGGGAAAGGACAAGGCAGTTTGGGGATAACTCAGGAAAGGGTGCAAAATAAAAAGAAAAGCAATGTCAGGAGCCCAGATCCTATGTAAGAGAAGACGCAGAAGGGTGACATCATTCCTGATAGAACTGGGGTCAAAGAGGGCTTCTGTATCAGCTGGGCTCTGAGTATTTCAAAACCACCTTAAGTTCCTACATTAAGAAAAGAATTAACAAAATTGACTTTTAAATGACCAACCTTTATTTTTTTTCTGTATTGTTTTGTTTTAAAAAGTTAGGCAGCATTCAAAAACTGTCTGGGCTGAACACAGCAGTCCTTGGGCTGAGCATGGAGGCACCTGCCTTTAATATCAGAATTGAGAGGCTGAGGCTGGAGGTGCTGTAGTGTGAGATCATCTGGGATACACAGCAAGATCATGCCTCAGAATGAAAGAAAGGAAGAAAGAAAGAAAGAGAGAGAGAGAGAGAGAGAGAGAGAGAGAGGAAGGAAGGAAGGAAGGAAGGAAGGAAGGAAGAAAAGGAAAGGAAAGGAAAGGAAAGGAAAGGAAAGGAAAGGAAAGGAAAGGAAAGGAAAGAAAAGAAAAGAAAAGAAAAGAAAAGAAAAGAAAAGAAAAGAAAAGAAAAGAAAAGAAAAGAAAAGAAGATGCTAGCGGTAACATGATTCTATTCTGCAACGATAAGATTTTGAATAAGGATTCCTTCTTCCTGAATTCTTTTCTGTTTCATTAATAACACAAACCACAAACATTTTAATCCAAAATTAGAGCATTAGTAGCAAGTGAACACTCCAAAAGTCCTCTGAGTAACAAGATGCTACCCTGGCTGGTAGCTAACGCCTATCATCCCAGCATCCTCAGGCAGGAAGAGCAAGACTTCCAGGTCAGCCCCATCTTAATAGCGAGTCCAAGGCCAACCTGGGCCACTTGAAATCCTGACCCCAGAAACATTATTTCTTTATTGCAAGTAATATAACACATGTTCTATAAAGCTAATTTACTTAGTTGAATGGATCTGCCAGTTTAAATATCTTCAGGTTTTATTATATTTGTTTGAAATTAAATCGTGTTAAATGCCTAAAACAGAAACTCAGAAAGTAGAGAGATTATTAAATGTGACCAATCTGTACTAGATGTGATCTCTCCTTCTCTAAGATGGAGAAAATATCTAGGAATTCATTCTGTTGTCACAGCAAAGAAGAAAGATGAGTTTGGAAAAAAAAAGGTTGCATGATAAATACAAAGCCATTTTTATCCAGAAAGGGCCAATAAATGTTTCAATAGAAATCTATATTGTTTTCTTAAAAGCATCAATACTACTACTCATTAGCAAGCAAAAAACAAAAAAGAAAAAGAAAAGAACCTGGCAATGAACACCTTCTACCTGACAGGGCAACAAAATCTGCCTTCATTTGAATCATCAACCATTCTTAGAATTGTATTCCTCTCCCACAGTCAGTGACGCCAGTTTTGAACTCTTAACATCTGATTAAACAATCCTCTAACCCTGGGCTTACTAACCTTTAACTATCTTAAAGAGCACACAGATGCCTGGATGAAGACACAGTCCCTTTAAGTTGTCAGAAGAAAAAAAAAAAGACCAAATGTAGAAGCTGTAAAAAATGGAAAAAAAATTAGTGCCAGTCCATAACTGGTCGTTTGTTGTGAATTACTCAACTGATGTATTGTAACCCATCAGTCATTAATCACAGAAACAGCAGTTTAACCCTCAGCCATCTACAGGTTAAAAATGTCACAGTCCTTTTGTTGTGATTATTTATAAATTACTTAGAATAATGTGGCGTTCGGAGCTGGGATCTGGAAGTTTGATATTTATAGACACAGAGAGCAAACTTTTTAAGGAAATAAGATGCTTTTTTTCCCCATTTAAGTCTGGTCTTGCCTTTTTGACAGCTGTAAGTCCACAGGATGTGGAGGGATGATTTAAATTTTACATCAGAATTGTGACTGCGCTGGACTTTTCCCCCTTTCTCAAGGGAGGCATTGTTCTTGCCTTTCCATAACCAGGCGTGACAGCGCCAGACTGGAGTCATACGGTGGGCCTCTGAGTCAGCGTGGAGGAGCTCTGCTCCCGAGTCTCCCCAGATGCCCAGCTCCTTGTGTGTCTGAGAGCTGTGCAGACAACACAGCCACGCATCCGCATCCCCATGATCAGGGCAGAGAGAGCAGAAGTAAAAGTCTATAGAGAGCAGCAACTCTCTCCTCCAATGCAGGCTGCAGAAGGCTTTTATTAAAAATCCTTTTCAAAGGAGCCAGACCCAAACCAAACAAAAATCCCAAGCCTTGGTTTAATTTGAGCAGCATTTTTTTTTTCTAACCCTAAGATTCAGAAGCCGGACACACACGTCATTGTGTGTTCTGGGCTAGAGAAACTTAGAGGAATTTCAAAGTCAGAAGTCTCTTGGCTTTTTGTTTTTTCTTCAGACACATATAGTTGTCACATCTGTAAATTCCTGGCTGTTAGCAGTTGGGTAGGGAGGGACAGGGAAGGGCATGAGCTGGGCACCTATTCTCAAACACCCAGCTGAGACATCCATGAAAGCTGCCTGTAGAATCCTATAAACGAGGCTCTCTCTCCCTGCCATCCACACAGTTGCTAGTGAGCAGGGGACTTGTTCTCTGTCTATTGTTGTATCCCTGAATGAACTCGGCAGGGAAGCAGGGATATATTCTGGATCAGGTAAACCTGCTCCCTCGTGTGTGTACCAGAGCGAGGGCCTCCATCATGGACTGGGCGTCTCATTTTAGTCTAACAAAAGTCAGGTGCTGGTTGTTTTCGCTTACTACGTCGTTCTGAAATGTTTGCTTGAGAGTTTGTTCTAAAGAAAAATAGTAAGTAGAAGCAAACTTCTCCTGATTCGCGCTACGCTAACCTATAAAACTGAAAAGCCAAGGGTATATAGGTAGCGGGTAAACTATCATGACCTCAGGAACCAGCACTAACCTCTTCAAAGTGCATGCCATTTCCACAGTGTTTTCAGCAGGATGTGACCATGCCTACCTACGGTCAGATGCCATGTGCTAGTCATGTCTGCCTATGGCCCCATGCCGTGTGCTGGTCATGTCTATCTATGGTTCCATGTCATGTGCTGGTCATGTCTGTCTATGGCCCCATGCTGTGTGCTGGTCATGTCTATCTATGGTTCCATGTCATGTGCTGGTCATGTCTGTCTATGGCCCCATGCCGTGTGCTGGTCATGTCTATCTATGGTTCCATGTCATGTGCTGGTCATGTCTGTCTATGGCCCAATCCTATGTGGGGGTCATATCTGTCTATGGCCCCATGCCACACTCTGGTCATGTGTGCCTATGGCCCCATGCCATGTGCTGGGGACCTTTTTAATTGCTTCTTTATCATATTTGTCCTGAATGAAGACAGATTTCTACTGATGAACACCACTAGTCACATAAAGATATACACAAAACAATTAGTCTGGGGTAGGAGAGAGCACCTAGTTAGGTTTAATGGGTTGAGTCCTCTCCATAAATATCATTTCTCTTGTTGCAATGATTAAGTCACATTGACCATTGCAGGATGTCACCAAACTGCAAGAGGAAACTGAAAATAAAAAATGAATTTGTCCTTCATTATAACCTCTTTGAGTACTTATTCTTGAAGCCCCTCCCATCTCCTTTTCTGGCTTTCTTAAGGGAGTCCCCACTCCTATTAGCTGAACCCTTCCCTCTCACACTACTGGCTAAGTCTAAATAAATAGCAATTTGTTTCATAATCAAAACTGACTTATTCTGTGTGTGTTATATACCTTGAAATAAAATTTGTGGCATGTTTAATATATTTAGGATCTAATAATGATGACAGAAATAATTAACCAGTCCAGCTTTAATTTCTTTTGTTTCTGAGGGTCATTGTGAACTTGAGCAAGTTAAGTCATCTAAGGCACACCCCCTCCCCGAGAGCAATCCGGAACAGGAATGAGAAAGGGGGTCTCAGTGTTCAAACCATCCCCTGGCTAGTCCAGTAAATAGGCATATCATGAGCCTCTACCCCTTTTCAAGTCCAAATGACCCTGACAGGAGGAGTCTTGGCATTGCTGATGGCGGCCAGTTTGCAAACCTCACTCTTTCCAACTTTACACAAAATTGTTTGCAGGCTGTGTCTAGTGCAACTGAAGGGGAAAAGAAAAAGAAAGAGAGAGAGAGAGAGAGGGAGAGAGAGAGAGAGAGAGAGAGAGAGAGAGAGAGAGAGAGAGAGAAAGAGAGGAAGAGAAAGAGAAGGGAAAGAAGAGAAAGAGAAGGGAAAAAAGAGAAAGAGAAAAATAAAAAGGAAAAGAAAAAGAAAGAGAAAGAGGAAGAGGAAGAGGAAGAGAAAGAGAAAGAGAAAGAGAAAGAGAAAAAGAAAAAGAAAAAGAAAAAGAAAAAGAAAAAGAAAAAGAAAAGGAAAAGGAAAAAGAAAAAGAAAAAGAAAAAGGAAGCCAGTGAACGAAGCAGAAATGTTTGTGTTAGATTCAAAACAGACAGCAAAGAACAAATATACAGGCCATGAGTCTTCCACAGGACAACAGCTACTGTTGAAAGACTCAGATTTCCTGACCTGCCCTGGAAAACTAAAAAATGTGACATTATAGTCACGAGAATACTAACAGCCTGGCAGACAAGCATCTATCAACTCAAATTCCAAATCAGCAGGGTGCAGCTATGACTGGTGTCAGAAGGACACCAAGCCTCTTTATTGGCCCCTTCATGCCAAAACCCCTCTGCTTGGATGAATATGAATTAAATCCATAAGCTTTTCTATTTTCCAAGCATGACCTCCAAACTCATTTTATGTCTTAACTATTTATCTTCTTCGTCCCATTAATCTTTCTTGGTTTAACACATTCCCTGTTGTTTTTAGAAAGGCACACACACACACACATACACACACACACACACACACGCACACACGCACACGCACACACACACACACACACACGCACACACACGCTCGCGCACACATGCACACATCGCAGGGGTTGGGGTGGGGGAAGGCTCAGATTGCCACTGTGCATACCTTAGGAATCCTAGCCCTTTGCTATAAATGTGAAAAAGCTGTGGAGAATTCACTGACAGGCCACTCCCTTCCTGGAACCACAATCAAAACTCAAAGGGTATGTACATACTGTAGACAAACTAAAAAGAAGTCATCAATGTTTTATAATACTCTGGGAAGTAAAAGCACAGAAAGTGGTCAGAACGATATCTGCTCACACGGAAGGCTATCAGTGAGCTCACTCCCAACGCCCTCCCCCCAGTGTTATATTTCAAGGGTGTCATATAGATGGTCTCAAGCACTTTGTCCTTTGTCCCTCACTCCATATTAGTTTTATAGCTAAGCACATCTGTTTATGAATATTCTCCAAAATGCTGTCCCTCCAAGAGACATGGCTAGGCTAGACTATAATTTAGATGATGATGTCACTAAGTTTGTTCTTCTTAGTTGCTAAAATACGGTCAACAAAACTTTTTATTCATTAACCCATGTATGTACCCACATTTCCACACAATGCCACAATGGAACACACACACACACACACACAACGAGGAAGTTCTCTTTTTCTCTTTAAAAATATGTAGGAAAAAACAAGACCATGTCAACCCAAGTGCTGGAATCCTGTGCTTCCCATGCAGAGTTGACCATTTGCAGCAGCGTTATAGATGCTGTGTCTGCCGTCTCTTCACATCTCCAGTACAGCCCCCACAGCTGAACAAAGGCCCAGCTGTATAAACCAAAGAACACAGTTAAGGGACGGATAAAACAGGGAGGGCTGTCTGACATGCTGACCACTGTCGGAGCTTATGAGGATAAAGGAGCCTTGGTGGAGAAAAGTAATCACCCATTGCTGCTCCCCCCTTAACCTCATTACCACATGGGGAAATTTTTTTCCACTATCCAAACTCCCCATTCCTGTCCCCCACAACTGAAAGACCTTTGTGTTCCAAGAAGGCCAGAACCTCCCCGACCTTCCCCACCCTGATCCTCCCTTCTTTGCTCCTTTTATTTTGTGGACTTGTTTTGTTTTGTTGCTGCTGGCAAGTTTGAGGACAGATGATCAACCGGACCCCTTAAATGCTGCCTCTCCTCCACCACTCCACCACTGGTTTTTATGGCTGAACAACCTAATCTTGGCTTCAAATTAATGATTTAAGCTTAAAGACTTATAGAAGATGATACACTCTATTTAAAAATGCAAATGTGTATAATTGAGGTAAACTGAATGACAACATCGTTGTACTTCTTGTCGGATGCATATGTAGAGGGGAGTTTATCTATGGACACTCTACAGAGTATCTACCAACTGTGAGATGAGACTGCAGTGGGGAAGAAACCCTGAAGACGTGTCCTGGGGATGCCAGGATGTACTTCTAAACCTCATGTTTGCTATCTTTACATACTAGATTGACATTATTTACAAAGGACCAGAGCCAAATTCCTACCAAGATTGCTACCATAACTGCATTGGTTAAAGAGTCAGCCAAACACACTAAATACCAAGGAAATCCCTGGGTGAAAGCCAACAGACATGTACAGACAAAGATGTATCATATGCAAAGCTAGTTCTGTTTCGGGGTGTCCTTTGAGGTTGGGACAAATATTTGAACATTATTAAATCCTCTATTGATCCACAGCCCCGGAGCAGCACTGTACTTAAAGGAACCTCAGAGATCTTTCGTTTCCAAATGGGGTAAACCCTCATTACTGTGTCCATACACACGCAGTTCTATTCAACACTAAATGGATGTTTGACATAGAAAGTAGTTTCCTTAAAGCAAATGCCCAGCCATCAATGCTTCCAGAGGCTGCCTCCTTCATCGCCCGTGTCTGTGGCCGGTGTGGAAATAGCCATTCACATTCCTCCTTATTGCCTGTGGCATACTCGTTTAGGAATAAGTGAGGAAGTATCTTCCAGTACTTGGTTGCCATGAAACAAACAGATCAAAGGGTATAAGAAACAAACAAACAAACAAACAAACAAAACAGTACTGACCAATGTCATATCCAAGTCCTCAAAATGAAATGGAATACATAGGAACAATATGCATATAGAGGGAGACATCTCTCTTTAGAGTAAAGAAATACCTGGATGCTTACTTCTGTATACCATTACAATCTTTCCTCCTTCCCTTTGCTTAACATGCTTGACCCTCCTGACCTATACACAGATCAACCAGCTATCATTTAACATTTTCTTCAAAATACAGAAAATTAATAATCTGAAAAATTAAACTAACACTAAGACACCATGTAAACAAATGATTCTCCTCCAGAAAAAATTAATCATGAGAAACACATGTCCAAAGCAAACAAGTCGACAAAGGTTTTCAACAGCCTTATTTATCATAGCCAAAAAAAGAGGAAACAAACCAAGTATCTATAAGTTGATTAATGGTAAAAAATGTGATATATGCATAGTAGAATATTATTTTATAACAAATAGGAGCAAGGTACCGATGGATATAAGAATGCCCAGGAACCTAGAGAACACTGTGTTGTGTGACAGTGCCCAGGAATCTATAGAACACTGTGTTATGTAATTGAATACATCTGGTCACCAAGAATGAAATACTTTCATTGCTTATGTACATTGTCCAGAATAGCTAAATTTATATCACAAAAGTAGACACGTCGGGCTTGGCTAACTGGAAAAAGACTGGCAGAGAGCAGTGACTGTCTGCAAAAGGTACAAGACGTCATCAGAGGGAAGGAACACTGCAAATTTAGATTGTGATTATGCAAGCATCATTATAGATATATAGATATAGAATTATGTCTTTATGAATTACACATTAAAATCTATACTTTGTGGCATCTGAATTGTATTTCAAACAAATAGTATCTTAAATACTACTTAGAAACTTACACTAAAGTCAGTATTGTCTTCATTTTACCTTCGACAGAGGACTAGGGATATGACTGAGTAAGTTCTCCTGGTTAGAATGTGGCAGAACCTGAATTTGGAGCTAGCCTTGGTTCTAAACACAGTAGACCCTCCTGTGATTTATTTGGTTTTCCTTTTCAGTTTCAGGGACCCAGCATCAACCACTGGTTGAAAACATTAACTGGAAAGTCCCAGGGATGCGCAGTTTGAAATTTAAGCCACGGCACTGTTCAGAGTCCTATGAAGAGGCTCCTTGTTTTACCTACAGCCTCAGATGCAAGTCCTCCCTCCACGTAGCGTGCCTGTGGTATATACACCGTCAGCACATTAGACATTCAGCATCCATCTGCAGGTCAGCAATGGCATGATGCTTATGTTCAAGTAGGCTCCACCTGCTCACAAGGCCTACTTAGTACTTAGTACTCATACAGTACTCCATCACCATCTCCATCTCCTCACAGGGACCTCAGTCTACGCCTGTGTTCCATCTCCATCTCCATCTCCATCTCCATCTCCATCTCCATCTCTCCATCTCCATCTCCATCTCCAGCTCCATCTCTCCATCTCCATCTCCATCTCCAGCTCCTCACCGGGACCTCAGTCCCTGGCTGTGCTCCATCTCCATCTCCATCTTATCACACAGATTTCTGCCCAGGTCTATGCTCCATCTCACCTCGGTTCATTCCATATCATCCCAGGTAGAGTGATGGGTGAACTCCTAAGTACTTTGAGAGAGCGGTGACCATATTCCCTAACCTGTCCAGTCTTGTTTTAATTGCTCTGTTATGGTATATCAATCCCTTTGGCTCTATTATTGTGCCCAACTATCAATTAAGCTTTAGCATAGGTATGCATAGACAGAAAAATAAACTGTATACTGGGCTGAAAACCAGAGAGTCCTGGATTAAGCTTCCCGTAGATGAGGGCAAACACTGAATCATCACATTTTCCTAATCAATTACAAGTCAGATATGGAATGGCTTTCCATAACAGAACTCAAATGTATGCCTTATGTCTGATTTTTTTGATGGTGATGAGAGTCTATAAACTAGGACTATGGTTTCATAGCTTAACCTGGCTACAAAGTCTGTCTCGAAACAAGGCCAGCACTCACACCCCCACCAGTAAAATACAAATGTCTTCATTTCTATTATAGTCACCTCTGTTCAAGCTGCGGGCAGACACTGTAGTTAAATCTCCATTGGAGTAAATACTTTTCTTCTACCTTTTCCTTTATGATCCTTTAATGTACTTTCTCTGAATGCAAGTTTTGTACCAATAAAGTTATCAAGTAAAGCAGAGATAAGATAGCTCATTGCAACAGCCACGCACTGTGACATGTCCCCAGGGAGAGAACCACATTTTAATCTTAACTCTAACTGCCTGTTTCTCTTACGTGGGGCTATTTTCTCACAGCCAGAGCCTTTATCCTGGGGAAACAAATCCCGACTTCTTCCTTTAGCCTCGAGTCCATCCTTGCAAAGTTGGGACACTTCTAAGCAAATCATAACCTCTGCAAGTAGCTTCTGCCACCACATGCACAATTACAGCTGGCACATGAGCCCAGTCTTCACAGCTCCAGGTTTATTCATTTATTTATTTTCATAATTATTTCTAATGCAAGCTATATAATCGAATCGCCGTGAATTATCTTTCAGATTACAGAAAGGAAGGAGATCTTCAAAGCAAGTGTTTTACAAATGCGGCCCTCAGTTATTACCATTCTATGGTGTGTTCCCGGAGGTTTCTCCTTATCACAGTAGTCTGAATTAGCTTAGGACAACCAACACAGTTTGATACAGATCTCCCTGAACGGGAGAAACTTCCAACCAATTTAGACTTGGGAGTCCTTGAAGT
This sequence comes from Mus musculus, assembly GCF_000001635.26. Classification (NCBI taxonomy): domain Eukaryota; kingdom Metazoa; phylum Chordata; class Mammalia; order Rodentia; family Muridae; genus Mus; species Mus musculus. Next base: position 637,387 of record NT_166305.2, read on the forward strand.
CTGTCTAGAAGCAAGTATTTCCATTTTTATTTTTTGAAAGCTGGTTTAACTTTGTCATAGCACAAAGGAGAAGGGAACGAATAAAATGAATGGGCACAGACAATGGGGAAACAGCAATAAATTCACAATATGTAAGTGTGAGCAGCAGTCACTCTCCATCCTAACTCAGTGCATTGCTTTAAGAATCCTTAGAAGTCGTTAGGGTAGCATAATGTCTCCTCTCATTGGCCGTAAATCGCATGCTATAACAAGTGATCTACTGGAAAGCTCAAGATGCCAGTTCCAACCTTCCCATTTTGCGTTTCTACCCCAGGTATGGAGATCCGCCCAGTAGACTTTTCACTTGGGAGAAAGTTTAACCCAAATCACAGGGTGTTTGCTCTCAACCTGCGACCCTGCACATTTTCTCACTCCAGCATCATCTGACATCAGATCTAAGGCAATGCAAAATACCCGAGGCTGCTGCCTGGGGTCATTCCAGAGACTGCACTGTGATAAGACTAACTCAGCTGCACTCCTGTGTCAGCCCATCTTGCCACATGGCTACCACATTCTTGGCCCCCCTGAGACGTCTCCCACTGCAGAAGACACAAAGACTGCATTATGTTTGCTTTGGGGCAGGGGGAGGTCCACGAGTACCTATAAGTGCACACAGCACTGTGCCAAGTTCTAGTCATAATTATTAAATGCTATCTGCCATTATCATGGCTGTTATTTGAAATTGGACTGGAGTGAATCTCATTTAATGCACTCAGCAGTAAAGCTTAGCCCAGGACAGGAGATGAACATTCTAATGAGCTATGACAAGCCATCTGTGTTTAATAGAACTGGACCTTCGAAAAGGAGCCAGGAGTTACTTTAATATCTCTATACAGCCAATTTTTCACTTTTGAATGAAAAACAAAACAAAACAAAAGCCTTAGAACTCACTCTGCATGTCTAAGATTTCTGAGGCACTTGGGGAAGGTGAATGACCAGAGTATAGGATGTGGACACATGGCATTCTGGGTCCTCAACTCAACTTAGTTTCAAATTGAGCTGAAAGAAGTTCCTCTGTCCAAACACAAAACCTGAGGGGGAATTTCAGTTTCTAGCCAATGCCAGAGCCTCGCACCACTGTGAATATACAGTAGGCTCTTGCTGCCTATCAACTCTATCCAATCTATAGAGATGAGACAGATGCCACCCTCTGCTTCTTGGGGTAAGGCTAAGTAAATGGGCTTCAGAGAAGAGATTAGGATGGGTTCTAAGATTCGGGCTAGGGGCAGCCTTGATGGAAATGATTGTTCATGTAAGTACTTCTTTGCCTGGGGCGGATGACTGCAGATCTCTCATCAAGGCAATAGTCCCCTATTTGGAAGAGCAGGTGCCTAGGTCAAGCATGCTGTGTGGCTGGACAGCAAAAGAGGAAATCACTCATTGAAGTTCACTTAGCTTCATGCATGACAATTTGAAGGCCTCTGAGGACTTTGAAGTTAAGGCTTAAAAGAAAAATATGACATTGTCTACTAAACGGAAGCCATAAGACTATAAGCATTTCTGCACAAGGACCTAAGAATGTCCTGTTTTCCCTGTCAGCACTGAGTGGGAGAAAGGACCGGATCTGAGTCTCCAAGGTCTCCACTTCCTATGAATTATTCTCCAACATGGCTACAGCTGTGCCTCAAATGCCCAGGTTGCTGACTTAAACATGTTTGCGTCAAAACAAATGAATATATCTGCTAATACACTGTCCTAGTTCAGGTTATCACGGCTGTGTTGAAACACCAGGACCAATGCAACCTGGGGAGGAAAAGATTGATATGGCTTCAACCTCCATACCACTGCTCCTTATCAAAGAAAGTCAGGATAGGAACTCGAACAGGCCAGGAACCTAGAGACAGGAGCTTATGCAGTGCCCATGCTTTTCATTGGCTAACTCCCTTTAGCTTTCACAGCCTGCTCTATTATAGAACCCAGGACCACCAGCCCAGGGGTGATACTACCCACAAAGGTCTGGGCCCTCCCCCAACAACCGTTAATGAAGGAAATGCCATACAGGCTTGCCGGAAACCAGATCTTATAGAGGCATGTTCTTGACTCCTCTCAGATGATGTTAGCTGGTGTCCAGTTGACATAAAAGAATCCAGGATACGCTCCAGGGGACAGCATTAGAGCTTACATGCTTTGTCAGTCATTGGGCCAGAGAACATCAACAATGACAAAAAAAAAAAAAAAGAAAGAAAGCACAGGTCCCAGGTAGATTTTTATGACTAGCGGGGGGAAAGAAAGAGCAGTCTGAAATAACACCTATTTCCATCTGCAGAGATGGCAAGTGGGTTTCAACGCCACCAATTACCTGCCATATGGTCTAGACCCCCTGCCCATGGAATATTCAGAAGCGATTCAGAATTAATAAGTATTGCTGTCAGTGGACCGTCAAGAAATGGAGACCCTCACTCACGTTTTGGAAATAATATGTGTAAATATAAGATTAAGTAAATAACTGCAATCTAAGTGGAATTAATACTTCCACACCAGAAGTACTGTTTGAATTGCAGATGGGGTAATGTATATTTTATAACAAATAATCAACGGAGCCATTGTTGTCCATGGAGACCCATGGAGCGCTATCAGGATTGTATTATTAGAAGTCCCAATTCAGCGCAATGGGCATGTATCCTAGCACAACTCACATCTGAAACATTTTTACCAATTTGTCTGATGAGGTCTCCTTAGGAAATTTCTATCAGGAAATTTTTAACCTCCACCACCACTACCACACCCCTGCCACACCTAGGTAAATGGCTGTTTAAACTTTGTTCGCCTATAGTCAGTGTACAGATCCTAGTCTCTGTACAGACTGAGAAAGGAGCTGGGGTCATTGTGCTCTGTCTTTCCTCAGAACAGGAACTAAACTGGTCAGCAAGTGTCTGCTCTGCGTCAGGTACCCCAGTGTATGGAGGTTAGTGTCTGTGCACATGGCACTGATGACGACATGCTCTAGACCACAGGCCGGTGGGTCAAGCTGAAGGGGTGAAAACAGTTAAGCATACTCTAGGGGGCGTTGAGCTCTCTGTGGCATGAGCACCAGATAGGAGACTTACTTTCAGTCCTGTATGCAGGACTCAGATGTCTACCCCAAAGTCAGATCACAGTTCCTTTTCCTGCAAAATTTTCTCCTCTGTTTAAATACACAGCAGGATTTCTCAGTGCTTCTATGAGGTTGCATGATAGAATGGCTGACAAAGTTTAACCAGCCTAGCACCCTGTAGTGGGTAGTAGCATTGTGTCATTGAGATGTCTAGTGGGTCTAAGGGAGGCACAGAGAATGCGTGTAAATGGAACTTTTAATTTAACTATAAGGACGACTCATGAGAACCAATCAACTGGGCATGTACTATGCAATTACAGACACTTCATGACATGGCAGCCGACGATACAAATGTTAAAGAGTTGACAGTGTATAATCCTTCATTTCTAAAGATGAGGCTCTAAAAGCTGGCAATAGATTTACATACATTAAATCTAAAAATAGGGATAAACTAGAAATATATAACCTTCCTTTATACTTTTTTGTTTCAAATGTCAGGGCCTCACAATGTAGCCTTGGCTGGCCTAGAACTCACCACATAGTCTGGTGTTAAACACACAGAGACCAGCCTGACTCTTCCTCCTGAGTCCTGGGCTTAAAATGCCAAGGCTTTTATTAAAAATAAAATTTTCTTTTTGGGAAATGTGTCAAGAGTCGTGTCTTCTGAGAACCAGTGCTCTCAGAACGCAGTTATGGGGAGCTTTCTCTGCTTCCATTGAAGGTGTGTACTCTTCTGTGAAGGCCTGCTAGGAAGCCCTCAATCACCTTTTAAAATACCTCAGACTATCAAGCATCAAATCTTACTTCTCCTAAAAGTGACTTTAAAAATTATCCAAGAAATCAATAAGATAGTTCAATGGATAAAGAGGGTTGTTGCTGACCCTGAGGACCCAAGTTTCATCCCTGGGACCCATATGATAGAAGACAAGAACCAACTCTCAGGAGTTAAACTCAACATATTTGCTCTGGTATGTACAGACATATAGAAAGAAAGAAAGAAAGAAAGAAAGAAAGAAAGAAAGAAAGAAAGAAAGAAAGAAAGAAAGAAAGAAAGAAAGAGAGAGAGAATGAGAGAGAGAGAGAGAATGAGAGAGAGAGGGAGGGAGGGAGGGAGGGAGGGAGGGAGGGAGGGAGGGAGGGAGGGGGAGGGAGGGAGGGAGGGAGGGAGGGAGGAAGGAAGAGAGAGAGAGAGAGAGAGAGAGAAAGAAAGAAAGAAAGAAAGAAAGAAAGAAAGAAAGAAAGAAAGAAAGAAAGAAAGAAAGAAAGAGAGAGATATTGTGACCCAGCCAACTCCTTTCAGGTAGTAACTGGCATAAGAAATTAAATTATTCTGAATTTCCGCTATATTTGACTGGATTTCTAAAAAATATCTTAGAGATGTATATATGAAAAAACACATTTTCTCTAAAATGGGGGAATTTTATTAGAACATTCAACAAATCAGGGGGACTTTGTAGAAAGCCACAGAAAACCAGTCTGTAAGTTCCTACATATATAGTTGATATCCATGACCACAGGCAGGAGCCGTGGTAGTATGTACAAGGTGTGAGCAGGGGTGACAGGATACCTGAGAATGTGCCCTGATGGATGAACATGCGTCAGTGCCCTCACGTGACTTTATGACTTTCAGGGCTGGCCCCTGGTTCAAGGTAGCCAACTCATCCAAATATTAGGAAAATTCAGTCTGTGGGTTATTTATGAACAGTTCCCTAATTTTGACAGTTAGCATAACCAAAAGCCATAAACACCCACAGACACCCTGACAGTTATTCCCACCACAGTGTGTCTGATACCAACACTATTCCAGCAGCTGGCAACATCTGTGGTCCTTAGTTATAATTCTTTATTTAAATGTGGTAGAAAAAATTATATAGCTACATTTTACACAGAATCTAACATATAACATGGTAAGACGCCCCCTCATCTCTGTCATTTCCGACTTGTGGGTCTGGTCCTCATGAAAATCCAACAAACAAGCACTTTATCCATGTCTCACAGCTGGGGAAACCGAGGGCAGATGTGGAGGACTTCCCTAGAGCCCTAGACCCAGTGACTAATGGGTCAGGTGCCACGCTTTTTTGCCACCCTACTGCAATCTTCACACCCTGCCTGGAGGGCAGAAGCTGTATTTTACAGAAAACAAACCTGGCGAAAAAATAAATAAAATGAAAATAGCAAATCTGGATCAGACACTTGCAGTACTCAGGAATGAATGAAGACAGCCAGAAAACATAAGTTGGGCTCTAAAATGGTCAGGCTGCTGAGACTGGGGCAAAGATGATCCCAGAAATCCATATGGATATGATTAGTAGACTCTGCGGTGGCAGGAGCAGGTGTCAGGTGTCAGCACCAACTACACTGGTCTTTTCCATGAACAGAAGCTCACTAAGGCATGTCTGCTTATCTGAAATAGTTTGAGTCTCTTTGCTGAGTCAAATATTTAATCTATTCATTTGTCTGTTAGCTCAGCTCATTGGTAGAATCCCTATTTCACGTTCATAAAATCCTGGATATAGAGAGATAGATAGGTAGATAGATTCATATATACATGCCAAGCATACAATGATACACAAACATGCGTGACATTAAGATAATAAATAGAAAATTACCAATACTAAGACATCAATAGAAATAAATTTTTTAAATGATTTTTCCATTTCGTTTTAGTTTAGCTGCAATACAACTTCCTAATTTTCAGAAGTTTGTGTCTCAGAAACATCCCTCAGTGTACTTTATTCAAGCAACAAACTTAATTGTGTCTTGTAGAATTGACAGTGTTCTGGTACCTAAACACGATTCTCTATAGAAATAACTGGCTGGTTCTTCAGACTCATTTCTCCACATGAATGATGGCGTTCCTCCCCTAGTTCTGTCGCCCTCCCTTCTGACCCAGGTCTACACTGAGCACTGGCCAGGCAGGCTGCATGAGAAGCACCATCTCCTATGGCTATTTCTACATATCTCAGGAAGGACAGAGGGTGGAGAGCCGAAACAAAACTGATCAGCTGTGGAACAGTCTTCCACTAAATATGCCTGTTCCAAACTAAGTCCTGAAGAACAAATGAGCTAGAAAACACTCCTGAAAAAATGACACCTACTGCCAAATGTTCCATAGTAAATGTATCGTTTAATGTGATTTTTTTGTTGTTGTTTTTTGAGGCTGGCCCCCATATATCCCAGGCTGACCTCACATCACTGTGTAGCCAAAGATGGCTTTGAAATTTAGACCCTCGTGTTTCTAGTCCTGAGTGCTGGGCAGCCGGTCTGCATACAGGAACTTTTTTTTTTTTTTTTTGAGGCAGATGGAACACAGGGCTAAGCTAAGCAAGTACTCTCCCATATTTGAGGCCCTCTAAGGTCAGGGCATTTGAAGGTTATCAAATATGAACTTGTCAAAATTCAGAGTGAACGTGTCATCTTCAAGAGGGGCACTGTCCATAATAGATGCTGATCAAGGCTAGGAGCAGATATGGGGCCAACAGTCCTATTCTTGAGTGGACTGTGTGTGTGTGTGTGTGTGTGTGTGTGTGTGTGTGTGTGTGTGTGTGTGTGTGTGTGTGTGATGTACGAAACAGTTACTATGTTGCAATCCCAATTATCTCCAACAGTGATTTCATTTATGTAGTCAGAAACAGTCCCGATACCCAAATCCTCCTACTTACTACATTCTTTCAAAGCAAACTTAAGTTGAAATAGGTTCTGGCCTGCCAGAGAAGCCTAATAAAAAAGTATAAAACAATCACCAGGAGCAGTGCGTCAATCAGAGGGGGGCTGACCATGATTAAATAAGGGCATCTTAGAAACCTCAAATTTCCGTTCATAAGTAGAATTCAAAGCAGCTGTACAACCCTCGCACAATGCCTGCCCTAGGAATTAAAAAAAAAAAAGGCAAATTATGGAAGCAGAAAAACTATTTCCCTGAGACCTCAAAGTTGATATGACCTTAAAAATATAGTAGTCCAAAGACAAAATTTTACATTTTCATATCATGCCACAGCCTGAAAAAAAAATTAGTATTCTAGTGTTGGGTCCGCTGTTTTTAGACAAGAAACAGAGGCGTTTCCTTTAGAAGCAAAGGTCTTAGGGGACATGTCTGTCACAGCAGTTATTTTCTGTTTCACTTGTTGGCAAACTTACATTTCAAAACAACAACAAAAACGAGCCGCCTCGGCTCTCTGTAAACCAAGGAGGTAGAAACAAAAAATATTTCAAAGCAAGAAAGCAAACAGACTGTAAGGACTGCAACTCAGACCGAAGGCATCTGCTCTCCAACTCCCACCCCCCTGCCGCCCAGCCTTGCTACAATCTTACAGATTTTCCTGGGAGATGTTGCCATTTTAGCTTTGTTTTTCCCGGAGTTCTGGCAATACCCATTGCTGCAGGCAAAGCGGCAGAGCCACCAGCAAGATCCAGACCGGAAGCGAGGAAATCTGTTCTGCCTTTTCCTTCCCTCAACTCCATTACTAATTTATTTTTTTTTCCAAAGTAAAACTCCCTCACTCTATCCAAAACAGCAATCCCTAACTCTCAAGCCTATAAGAATTGTTTTGAAGAATAAAAAGCGACTGATTGCAGCCTTTACCACTAAGAGATGGACTACTGAAAACCCTGAATAAATTTCTCCCGGCTCCCCTGTACTGTCAGACAGGAAGCTAGTGAGTGTGTGGCTCTTTAAAATAAAAGACCAAAGGGACCTTTGTTCTGGCCCCTAGCATACCTCCTCCTGACTTCCACCCAATGTGGTGGCTGCCAGCATAGCTTCCTGTTCAGCCTTGATTTAAAAAGAAAAGGAAGAGAAAAGAAAGAAAATAACAGCAAAGAATGGAATACCTAATGCATTCTGCCATTGATGACCAATCTATCGTTCAGCATGCAAAAATATTACTGAGATGATTTTTAAATTTACAAACACCCGTCCCTCTTTAAATGTAAATTTGTCAACTCACGAAATAAACCTTAGATTTGGTATAAAAACTACAACAACAACAAACCTCTCTATTTGTAAAGATACAAAGATTGGAACAGAATTTCTGTACTCATGGTCATTGACACAAATATCTCTCTCTCTCTCTGTCTCTCTCTCTGTGTCTCTCTCTCTGTGTCTCTCTCTCTCTGGTTTTCTGTTTGCTTTGCATGCATAGTGGTCATGGAAAGCAGACTTGAGACAATGCTTCTACAGGTAATACTGGTCACATACTTTGTACACTAATGATGTTCGGCTTCCATCAAATCCATAGCAAGCACCTGATACACTGGATAAGTCAGTCTGGCATCTTGATATTGTGTGTGGCATGTGGAAATGAAGACAGATGACTCCTTACTTAGGCATCCATGAGCTCACAAGGAAGCAGAAACTCTCCTCAAATGCATGCTTCTGAGGAGAAAGGGAGGTTGTGAGGAAGTTACGAAGGGAATACACCACTCTTCCCATTCTATCAAGGGAAGTGTTTCAAAAGACAATTGTGCGCACCCAACTCGCCAGCAAAACAGACGCCACAACAGGATCCTTCTGCACATGTTTATTGGAAGAGCTTGATTGCAGAGGCGAAAAGACCCCGAGCCCAGAACTGGTGCTGCTTATATAGGCCTAGGAGAGGCGTGTCTCACACCCGATTGGTTAGGCTTTCAGTACCTCATTTACATACCTCCATACCTCGGGCCAGTCAGTGACTCGGCAAAAAACCCTACTGCACACGCACACATTGGTTGTTTACCCAAACTTATGGGTGGTGGCCAGCGGTAGCCAGCGCCACCTTGTAATGGCGTATGTGGCTTCCCACAGACAATGAGATGTCTACTGATACATTGATGTACTAGCATACACAAATACAGATTATAACTATATAGCAGCTGTAGACTGGAGTTCAGGTGGGACTGACAGACAAGAATATCCAGACACATGTTATCCCAGAAGCGGAAGCTGAGTTCTAACTAAATGTGTACCATTTAACTCCAAGATGTATCCATCACTACAGCTGGAGGGGGGCATTCACGTCATGAATGGCTGAAGTCACTGAGGGGTACCATACCAAAAGATGCATAAGCCTAGAGCCTGTGACCCACGCTGTGCTCTAAGTTCAAAGGCTCGTCCTCCACACACAGCAAGCCTACATAGGTACTGTCCTATCTACTCTAAGTTCAAACATTCAGTCTCCAACCCAATCCTCTTTCCAGCCGTCCAAACTGCCTAGTTGTAGCACAGTGTTTTTTAGGCCTACCTTAATCTGGTTAGCCTCTTACCCCATCCCAAGCTGATCTTACTATGCAGCATTGTTCTTTTGAATGTCCTTATCTCTCTTTGCCAAGTGCTCGACAGCCCTTTGGTCCTCTAGGTCTCAACCTAGAGTCTTTTTCTCCTGAGTCACTGTGACAATCTGTGGGTATCTATTATGGGTGTCAGAATAACATAGTCTGCCGCATTTACTTCTGCCATTCTGCTTTTGCCATGATAGGTTCAGAATGAGGATTCTCCTTGTTCATAAATGTTGACAGAATTAGTTTTGAAGTTTTGAATTGGCAAACAAAATGCTATCAAATTGTACTGAAATAAAACATTAGGCATGTCCACGTTTCCTTTTAAATAATCATTTTTATTGCTGTGCATGTGCGTGTGCGTGAGTGTGTGTGTGTGTGTGTGTGTGTGTGTGTGTGTGTGTGTGTGTGCATGTGAGTGAATACATGGGTGTGCATGTGTGAGTATGTGTGTGTATGTGTGTGTGCATGTGTGTGTATATATGTGTGAGTGTGTGTGAGTGTATGTGCATGTGTGTGTATGTATGAGTGTGTGTATGTGTATGAATGTGTGTGAGTGTGTGTGTAAATGTGTGTATGTGTGAGAGTGTGTGTGCATGGTGTATGTGTGTGTATGTATGAGTGTGTGTGTGTGTGAGTGTGTTTGACTGTGTGTATGTGTATGTATGCATGTGTGTATGTGTGAGTGTGTGTATGTGTGTGTGCATGTGTGTGTTTATATGTGTGAGTGTGTGTGTAAATGTGTGTATGTGTGAATGTGTGTGTGCATGTGTGTGAGTGTGTCTTGTGCAATGAAAAGAGGCAGATCTCAGGTACCTTTCCTCTCATGCTCTTTGTTACTCGGTGCTATCCACATCCACTGTTAGACAAGGTGTGTTGCTGACAGGGAGCTTGGTGGTTAGGCTAGCTTGGTTGGCTAGCCCAGCAAACACAGGGACCATCCTATCTCTGCCTCCCCAGAGCTGGGGGTACAAGGGAATTCCTGTGAGTTCTGGGAATTGAACCTCCATCCTTGGCAATCCCGTTATAGACTAAACCATAAGCTCTCTTTTGACACTTGTTATACTGACACAGAGTGGATAAATATTTATGAAAATATAAACACAAGGAAAATTTTAGTTCACAAAATTCATAAAATAAGCACAGCAGAAAGGATTATTGATTGATTGATTGATTGACTGACTGATTTTTAGGTACCTGTATCTCTGTATGCATCTGTATGTACATGCATATACATGTGTATACACATACACTCAGTATGTAATTACTGTGGACCTTGGAGTAACCAATAGGAGCAACATTTTGAGCTTAAAGCAAAGCCAGGTTAAACATGTATGTTTAAATCCACATAGTTTTCACCTTGAACCTCTTTTATTCTTCTCTCATGGAAATCCAAGTCCTGATCTAGTTTCTGAGTATCATGCCAATATGGCAATGTTACCATGGCCTTGAGATTTTCTAATTACCACATCAGTGTAACATCATAATGTAGCCAAAAACCATCCATGACAACCTCACATATCAGCCCAAGGCTTTGCTCTGGTGTCACCATGAGGACTCAGGACATTTCAAATATGAAGAGAGGCAGACAACATCTTGATAATACTATGAGGATTATGTGTGAATCACTTTAATGAACAGCATTAATTTTTACTGAAGAGCAGGCTACACGTTTATGCCATTCTTAAGCTGTCTGAAACAGAGATTACAGGAAAGTGGTTCCTGCCTTGACAGTGCACATCGTAACTGACACTGCTCTGCTCTTAAACAGCAAGAGAAACTTAGAAGCATAATCGCTTATGTGCTGATATGGAAATGGGAAATTCCAAAGCCAGGATGAATTTGAAGACGGAGGGCAGAGGCAAGTAATTGGTGGGTGGCTCTCTATTGCTACAGTGATGTTTCTACATCTCTCCGCAAGGTTTCAACAATGTCACCATGCTGTGCTGCTTCCTATGTGACAAATGATGTCACCCTACGTGATGTGTGCAAAAGTCATCCATTGATTTTTTTTTCCTTTTTTAAGAGAGGGTCTCACAGTGTATGCCTGGCTCTCCTGAGATTTACTATGTAGACCAGGCTTGAGAAATCTATCTGTCACTGAGGACACAAGAGTGAGCCATCATGCCCAGTGGCTCTATAGCATTCTTTTAAATGGAGTGATCTTGGAAACACAGTGACAGAAGCTACGCTTGGGTGTGTTATTCTCACACTGTTTTCTGTGCTCGGCTCTTTCATTGAATCCCCAGGAAAACCAAGAAAAAAAAAACTAACGGTGAAAATGAGAATTGATTAGAACGGAGCCTCACGCGGCACCTGTCAGTTAGGATGTGTGGCCTGAGCAACAAGCACCCCAACCCTGACCTGGCAACCGAGTGTGGCCCTGCACACTCTGTGGAGACAGACTCAGTAAGGAGAGTGACAGGCTCCAAGGGGACTCGCACCCACACTAGTATGACCTGATGTTAGGATGAGTTTCTATTCTATCAGATATGGTAATACAGAGTAGGATTCCTCAGGCACCACCTCTGGACCCTTTATATTGCTATTTCAATTTTGTAGTCAATGGCTTGCAATGCAAAATGGCTTCCCTCGTCAAATAAATAATTAATGAAAACTACCCTGAAAAAGTTTGTGTTCTTCTTTACGGTACTGGGCCTTTTACCTGCTAGGTAAGTTCCCTACCACTAAGCGACCCCCCAAGCCACTCTGTTTTTTTTTTTTTTTTTTTTTTTCTCATTGAACTTCTAACACACAAGTCTGGAAGAACAGAAGAAGAAAGATCCCTACTTGTTAGTCTGATAATCAATGGAGCAGACATGACACCCTATCAACTCGTGGCTTTTAAACTACTTTTAATCATTGCTTGCAGAAGGACACCTGACTCAGTGTGAGTCACAGCAAGCAGAGGACCAAAGTTGCCTCCCGCACTTCCCCACAGCATCAACCTTCATGTGTCACTACTGGCACATACATTTCTGACCCACCAAATCATCGTGGAAGAGCCCAGAAATGTTTTGGAAGTTGCAATGTATGGGTGATGGGGCCACTGAGTTCTGTCTGCCTGGAGACAGAGATACATACAATGCACACGTCTTAGCAACACCAGAGGACAGGGGACCCTAAGAAGTCCATTCCAGAGCACTGGCTGTCCATCTCCACAGTCTCTGCATGTCACCTTCTGTGGAAAAGGTGAAAGAGAAACAAAGACCCTAGCTAGTACACACACTGAGACTAAATTGGAATAATTAACTCCATAACTTCATTTTCTAAAATAGATAGCACTTGCTTTGTTTTGCCCCAAAATATTAAGTCTAGATTATATGTTTGAACTTTATAACTTTTTTTTAAGGACTGGGGAGATGGCACAATGGCTGAAGTCCTTGCTGTGCAAGCATGAGGAACTAAGTTTGAATCTTCAGAATCCATATAAAATCCAGTGATAAAACACACATCTATAATACCAGAACTCTTATGTTGAGATGGGAGATAAAGTCAGGAGAATATCCCGTAGTTTGTGAACCAGCTAACCTTGTATACATACTAACAAATAACAGGTGGTCCCATCTCAAACAAGCTGAAAGATAAAGACATACACCCACTGTTAACCTCTAACTTGCATGTGTGTGTCATGACCATATTCATACTCACAAACATGAACTCACACACATTCTTCAAATGTTCTTATAGATTGACAACCTTCTTTTTATTGCCCTTGAGATCATAGCAACTAGTTTGTCCTTGCTGAGCATAAACTGTCCAAACTCATGGAGGGAGGTTCTAGTCCTGCTTGGGACTAAAGAAGTACCATGCTTACTTTGGAAGTCTGTCGTGCTGAGGAAAAGTTCAGAGCACATCCCTGTGGACATGCCCCCTCCTCCCTTTCCTTCTTCACTGGATCTGAAAAAGAAACACCCACTCTCTCCCTTCCACCCACCCTTCCCCTTTCTTTCTCCCATTTGGGATTCTAAGTTTGCATGTCCATGTGCGTGTGTGACTACACAACCCAAGACCATGACACAATATTTTCCATAATTAATGTTATTTCTGTCACCTTATTAAGATGATGGTTGGGGCAAACAGTAGTGACTCATGGGCTGTGTAATAGTAAGACAATCCCTCTCCACCATAATTCAAGGATAAATTATTCATCTAGATTTTATTCCAAAGGAGAAAGACAGGATCCACCTTGAACTGTAAAGCTATCTCTCCTGCCTCTGGGCTCTGTCTTCGGAAAACACTCCGAGCACTACCAATTACTGTAGCATTGTCTCCAGGAAGCATCCATAGTCTTCTCTGGCCTGTGCTTTAAAGGCCATGGCTTGGTCTTGGCTCAAATCTTTTGAGTGGGTGGGGGGGGGGTACAGATGCTAGGCGTCAGAGATTGCAGAGTGCCTCATAGAGATATCAAGATGCTCACTTTGAAACACCGTTATTTCCAAACACTCATTACAGGTTGAGGGGTTGACATGATGTCCACCCATGAGATGGCCATGAGCGTACACCCAACTAACTAACATGGGGCTCTGAGGAGTGCTACAGTGGACAGATTTCAGCATTGCCCAGTCAGGTTGGACCCAACCAGGATTCACAAGGCCAATGAGGATGGACACTGGGAGGATACTGGGCAATAAAAACTCTTAGGAACCAAGTCAGCCCACGGAAATATGAGACAAGAAGTCAAGGAGTCTAGCGAGGCCTTGATCCAGGAAAAGGTCTGGGCTTGTAGGGCTTTCCAGCGGCCAGAACAATCCAGTTATCACATCCAACAACTATGATCAGAGGTCTCCACTGAGGCAGGAATCCAGAAATTCTTCATCTCAGCATCGATGGAGCTCACTCATGTGTGGCCAAGAGTTTTATAGAAACAGACAAGCAGCATTTTAAGTTAAATAAACACCTAACTCTCAAGCCCTGAAGATGGAGGTGAGAAAGACAAAAAGAACTCTTTCCTTTGACATCCTTCTCTACGTGGCATCAAAGTATGTGATGATTTTATACGTTTATATCCCTCTCTGTTGAAACAGCACAGAAAAGCATATATATTATAAAATACTATAAGTTTTTAATTCCTCATCATTTATTATATGTACAAAATAGTTATCTATTCTTAAAAGGAAAGCAGTATTTATTGTACATTGGAGAGAGTAGGGCTTGCTATTTGTATCCTTCTGGCTTTTACTATATTTTTATTTAATTATATTTATACATCTGGCAATGATCTTTAAGAATCCCAGGTCCTATACATACTAAAAGCAGCAGGCAAGAACTAGTGGCTCAAACTGGGATTCCTACTTAGAAACTTAAAGTAAGCCTGGCAGGGGACACATGTCAATAGTCCACTGTCCCAGAGGTAAAGCAAGAGATCCCAAGTTCAAGGCCAGCCTGGAATCATCAGAAAAAAGCAGACAAACATAAGAAACAGAAAGAAAATAAGAAAGGAAGAAAGAAAGAATGAGTGAAAGAGGGAAATAAGCCTAACATATGAGTCTTAAAATTAATTTATCCATTTCTATCTTAAAACTTTCACCCCGGAAACAATTGGCTGCTATTAATTTATGGTAAATAAATTTAATTATTAAAATAATAGCAACCAAATTAAAAAACTATAATAAATTAGCCTTTGCGATTTTTAAAGCATGAACAAAATTAAAACACTGAACATCTTAATAGTTAATTAGCCTGAAATCTGAAGGATTTGGTGTGGAGAATCTTTTAATGCCAATGGTCCCTCCTCCACAAATAAGGTTGCCCCCCCCCCCAGTCACATCTGTCCAATCAACAATATTCTATAAAATCTCAATTCTGTGACAGAGTAAAATACAGAGTTCAGTATTGGGTGGTGTGAAAAGAGCAGAGGCATCAGACACTCAGCAGGAGCTATGCTGCCCCACTGACCCTCTGGCCAGAAGCATTGGCCTCATAAAGAATTCTATAGGACTGGCCAGGCAATACTGGATAGGCAATTAAATTCAGGAGCCCACAAAGTTCATACTTCATAGGATTGATCTATATGTAAACTTATAAAAGGAATATTCTAAAAGAAAACTAACCTTTCAGCTTGAAAAAACAAGACTGTTCAAAAAGAAAGAGAGGAAACAGAGATGGCAGAACCCCCTGCTAGTGTTAAGGCAACAGAATGCACTTAAACAGCACACGTAACAGTGAGTGGCGTCTATGCTTACGAGGAGGCAGTCTTAGCTTTTATGAGCAGGCTGGGTTTTACCTAAGGATATCTAATACATTGGAAAAATCTATCTTTAGAACCACTATTTTTGAGCCCTAACATAACATGACAGCTTGTATTGAACCAACAAAAAACGTTATATTTAGTACTTCGCAATGAGGTTTATCATGTTCCACCAATGAACAGGATAATGACAACTTAAGGGTTTAATTGAATCAAATCACTCTTCAGTGGTCACATTTCATCAGAGGGAGACTCCACAGGCTGTGGACACCAGCCCTCACCAGCTTTGCTCCTCTCTACTTACTCTGGCCACACAACACCTCTTTTAACTCTCACTAAGCCCCCAGCCTCGAGCTTCCCTCCCAGACCTTGGTGGGATGAAGGGCATGGAAAGCGAACAGCTACAGAGGTAAATGCTGCTGAGTCACGAAGGGAGTTGGCCGCCATGAGTGGAAAACGGCTCAATTGTTCAGTTGGCGAGGCCTACTCTGTTCCCTAAACTGTCCAGGACTACAGGGTGGGCACTTCCCTTTTGAATCCATCCGCACAGTTTAAAATGTACCTGGATGCAGAAATGTGTCAGGGTGAAGATCATGGTTGCTCTATTCACAGAATTTTCCTAATCTACAAATGAATATGTCAGGACTGACTTTCTGAATCTTGGAGAACAGCCTCATTGGAAGCAGCACAAGGACTCCCTGACCATCTATTGGGGGTAGAGGGTGGGAGTGGGGTACAAAAGAGAGCGTGCAGTGTAGGATCCAGCAGAAGGGCATCTCCGGTCCTCCCATGATACTGTGATCCAGGCTTAGTATAGACTGAGCCCCCAGCCACGGGCAGTGTGCACTGCTTGATACACTGAAGACCACCGGTCAAGGCCTTGCCTGTGACTCTTGCTGGTCATCTGCAAACTAACGTTGTGGATCATGTGTTTTATCCTAAATGGGTACAAACAAGTAAACTGGTGCAGAAATAGAAACACTTTACACGGGGGAACCTACCTGGCATATACATAACACAGAGGTCTATACACACCACACATGTGTACACACATAACATGGGCACACATACATATGAGTACATGCATATACACATTGAGGTATGGTGTGTGTGTGCGTGTGCATGTGTGCACTTACAATGCGTGGAGGGACTCAAATTCATGACCTTCCCTAGGCCAGGCAAGCACTCACTTCCCAACTAAACAACATCTGAAGCTTTTGACATATATTTTAAGGTGTTAGAGTCAAGGCAGAAAATCACCTGTAATATAAAACATTTCCAGACACACAATGAACACCACTTAAAACTTGTGAGAACATTTCTAGCTCGTGAGAACAGTGATCAAGAATAGAGGTGAGTTTGTTTTCCCTAGAATAGTGACACATAGTTTTGTATGAAAACTGAACAATGAACGCTTTAAGTATGACTTTAAACCTGCTGTCTTGAACACAGACTTAAGAATCAGTTTCTTAAATGACCTGCAGCAACATTTGGTGTCTCTGGTTAGGTGACTTTCCGTTTAAGCTGTGAGTGCTTCTGACATGCAGGAAACCCACTTCCCCCTTGAGTATTGCCTAGTACAGACAGGCTCTGTGCTGGTCAAAACATCCTTGCCACAACGCTCTAGTCATAGAATTGTAATCTGTGATCATGAGTGACAGATCCCTGTGTGCTGTATCCCTGCACTGTTCTCTGAGTGTCCGTGTCAACACCAAACACCAAACCAAGAGCAGCTACTTTCACTTCACAGAGATGAAGAAAGAAGGGCCTAAGGCAGAATCAATCCTTAAGTACAAAACTATCTAAAGCACTGCGGAGACCATTGGAGAAGGTGGCCGTGGGCTGCATGTTCTGCATCAGTACTGTGTGGGGACTGACGCCACTGGTGTAGCAGTGTCACAGTGTATGGGGACTCTCATGCTAACTAAGGGTATTAGCCCTTAACTAAACTTTTAAGTGACTTAAAGAAAAGATCTGAAAGACAGGGACAAAGGTTGCCAGTGGAATTAGTTTGCTGTAAGTCCCTCTCCATACCTGTGCACCTAGGTTTATTTTTAATTTAAAAAAATTAATGAGAGGCGTTGGGAGCTTGCATAATGCATACCACGTGAGAACAGGATCTGAGTCTAATCCCTAGCACCCTTGTGAAATTCCAGCACAGGGGCACGGTGCCTCTGTGATCCCAGCGCAGAGGAAGTGGAGACGCGATGACTCCTGGAGCTCCAGAGGGCTAGCTTGGGATCCAGGAGATGGAAATTCAGTGAGAGACTATGCCTCAAAAAATAGGTGGAGACTGATGAAGGAGGGTGTAAGTCGCCATATGTATGACCACATGTGTGTGCATAGAGCTCTCCCATGGGCACATGCTACACATGCAAATTGACGTACACAAAGAGAGAGCAAATGATTGTCTCCGGATTTGACTAACTCGGAGTTTATTGGAGATTGATCACATTTTGATTTTTAAAACGGAAACAAAATAGCATGGCGGGCTGATGAGTCCCCTCATAACAATGAACCAATATTATTAATAAGGAGCCATCTTTATAAACAACATTCTGAAAACACCTACACCACAAAAACAAACAAACAAGCAAACAGCCCATCAGCTTTTGGGGCAAGCTTTTTCTGATTTGGAAAAGCCCTGGTATTTTACAAAGGAGACTCTCAATTTGCTAAGTGTAAGCAGAGACTTTGTCGTCCCCTCCAGCAGCCGCCCTGCCATTCCTCACTCTTCACGGTGACCAGTCCTGTCCTGCGGTAGACCCACTGGTCCGACTCCTCACTAAATACTTCCTGAGGAGTCAGCGGAGATGTGTCTGCTGCTGAGCGGACACCAAGAGCAGGTTCAGTGAAGTCACTGGAGAACGTCAAAGACCCTCTATCTGTCCATTTAAGTGACTGAACCAAGTCAGAGATGTCTGAGGGTACAACAAGGGTCCAGCAGGACAAAGTATTTCTCAGAACCACAAAAGCCTACCCATCCACCATCACGAGCATCCGTAACATGCATGTCCCCTCGACAGTGTATTCTCTGGCTCCCGGGCCTTGTTCACATGGAGGCTCGTCTTGGTTTGACTGCGTACACTCTGAAACCTGAAGTCACTTTAAGGACAGAGGTGGGAGGGCCCTCGAAGCTAGGCAAGAATACAACTCAGTCAAGAACTAATTGTTCCCCATCTCTTAGCAACAGCCTGGATGCAAGAACTGCTATTTAAAGGAGGTAGTTTACAGGACTAGTTAGCCTTTTCTTAGATCTCTGCCTGTATCCTTCCACCAAGAAATCTACATACCTGGCAAACATTAGTTTAGCTACTTATAGACGTGCCGTCTCCAACTAAGTTCATTATCACTCAGTGCTCTTTCTCCTGTTTGGTCTCTACCAAAAATGGCAATGTGAATAAGGGCTCTTGAATTTTCTGCATCTCTTCTATTAAACACATATTAAGTATCCATAAAATAAACCATCCTCCCGACAACCAGGGCTTCTCTAGAGCAACTGCAAAGACCTGATAAAACCCCAAGCTGTTTCTCGCTACAAAATAACTCATCATGACTGCAGAGAACTCAGAGGTATTCTTAGTCAAGGTCTTAGTTTTATATATAAAAAAAATCATTAAATTTATACTACGCATATGCAGTCACACATATATATGAAATATGTCACATTTTTAATATTATGCATATATAGATCATGTATTGATACTGTACACATTATCAATATATGCATTCATACATATGACATACGTCCAAGAACTAAGTTTTATATGTCATACAAGTATTGCATGTATACATTGACAATGCACACAGATATACATACTTACGATCTATACATGTATTTGCCCATGTAAACTGAGTACACATATATCTCTATGTACAGGCTTACTGTTTTATACAGATTGCATATAACATATGCACTTAAACATATCTATACATGAACACGGTAAACATGTACAATAAAGTTTATAATGTAGCTTTATGTCTCAAACACACACATGCACAATCACGTGTGTGTGTGTGTGTGTGCGCGTGCGCATGTGTGTGTGACTTTAGGGGATGAAAATCAAGCCTAAAGTGTGTGGGGAAGGCTGCTGCTCTCTTAGGAAGCAGGTCAGATTCTAGTTTGACCCAAAGCAGAGAAATTTGCAAAGTATTTTGTATTTTTTATTAGTATGCACCCAACATTACCTGCACATGGAATATTCTAGGAACCCTTTCTGAGTTATTAGCATCAGTTAATTGAACATTTCCTCGACAAGCTAGAGTACATATAATTTCTTTTCCCTTTTTTTTTTTTTTTTTTGGTAACTTATTGATGGGGTCTCACTATGTCATCCTAGCTGGCCAAAAACTTACTCTGTAGACCATGCTGGTCTTGAACTTACAGAGATGCACCTTCTTCTGCCTCCCAAGTTCCAAGGTTAAAGGCATGAATTACCATACAAGGTTTTACTTCTTCTCTGAGAAGTGAAAGTATCCTATGAAACAGAGACTATTACAGCATGGACTTCGCAGATAAAGAACTGATGCCATGCGGAGTTTATTCAACTGGGAAAGGTTACGTCCCTGATGAATGGCGGTGCTTTCCAGGGGCTTCTTACAGCCTCTCCAAATCTTTGGAACAATGGTTAAAGATCAAAGAATAAAACAAAGAAACAAGACATGGGTTACTTCAAGCCTACAGTAGTGTATATGGATCTAACATTAAAACTGAAACACTCACTCATTGAAAACCAAGTGGGAACAAAACACCCTTGGAAGGAGTTACAGAGACAAAGTTTGGAGCTGAGATGAAAGGATGGACCATGTAGAGACTGCCATATCCAGGGATCCACCCCATAATCAGCATCCAAACGCTGACACCATTGCATACACTAGCAAGATTTTATCGAAAGGACCCAGATGTAGCTGTCTCTTGTGAGACTATGCCGGGGCCTAGCAAACACAGAAGTGGATGCTCACAGTCAACTAATGGATGGATCACAGGGCTCCCAATGGAGGAGCTAGATAAAGTAGCCAAGGAGCTAAAGGGATCTGCAACCCTAGAGGTGGAACAACATTATGAACTAACCAGTACCCCGGAGCTCTTGACTCTAGCTGCATATGTATCAAAAGATGGCCTAGTCGGCCATCACTGGAAAGAGAGGCCCATTGGACTTGCAAAATTTATATGCCCCAGTACAGGGGAACGCCAGGGCCAAAAAGGGGGAGTGGGTGGGTAGGGGAGTGGGGGTGGGTGGGTATGGGGGACTTTTGGTATAGCATTGGAAATGTAACTGAGCTAAATACCTAATAAAAAATTAAAAAAAAAAAGAAAAGAAAACCACGAAGGCAGATTCCATCCTCCAATGCTTTCCTGCTTCCATGAAGCCTCCACTGTGTCACTGATTCTATGATTTTACTGTCAGACTCAACTGAAGTTCCTACTCAGAGCTACCATTACTCTACCCTCAAGTAGGGTACAACTTTCTCCCAAGGATTACTCTCACATTTAATAAATATGCTGTTGTCAGCCAATTTGTAAAATATGTTTAGATATTCATATCACCACATGAGATATGAATGCTCACATACTTACAACTTAGGATAGTATAAAGAAGTTGCCTGGCTGCTGAGTTCACAAAAATGATCAGATACCATTTCTAACAAGATAGGGTCCTTGTGCAAAGACTTGATTTCAGTACATGATGTGTGTTAAAGGTACTGAGGATAAGAGAGCAAGGGAGAGGAGGAGGATGGGGTTGGGATGTGGGAGAGGAGAAAGAGGAGGAAAAACGGAGAGGAAAGGAGAGGACAGAGACAGACAGACAGACAGACAGACAGACAGACAGAGAGAGAGATATTAGAGACATTTTATAGTCTCACAGTACCAGCAAGGGGTTTCCATGTGTGGATTTAATGCAGAGAAGACATTGAACAAGCATCCTTGGATAGACCCAGGAGTCCACTGGGCATTCCAGCTTATCATATAAATTAAGTTATTTTTAAAAGACAGGTTTCTATAACATAGCATTACAGTTCAAGCGTGGCTGCAAATGCTTGCAATCCATAGGTGGAGAAACAGAGGCAGAGTAATCACTGCAAATTTGAGAAGAGCCCGGGCTACACAGTGAGTTCCAGGCCAGTCAGGGCTACAGAGGAAGAGCTTGCCTCAAAAACAAAACTAAAGCAACAGTTAGTTAGTTAGTTAGTTAGTTAGTTAGTTAGTTAGTTAGTTAGTTAATGTCCCAATCAGTGCATGAAGTTTCTACCATATTAGTTTAAATACATAATCAGTATTTAAAGCAAATATATTCATAAAATACCTAAAGATAGTCTTCTTCCAAATCACATATTAAATTCTAAAGTTATAGGAGCATTTTATTTCCTTAATCAATAATAGTGTGGCAGTGTGAAAGAAATCCTTAACACTAGGGCTATAGTTCAAGAACACATCTTATTTTGGACCAGTGAGGTCCTTGGTTGGGCTCCCAAAGCCACAAAGTAAGTTAAATAAGACAGAGTAATAGATACAGTAAAATTAATCACAGGGAAGGTTCTGAAAGGTTGATAAGCCACACTCAGATGTCAAAACCAGAGAGAATATTAGGAACTAGCTCTGTGTGCTCCCCCTCCTGCCTGTGTGAGGTTAGGAGAGGATGAACGACGAGAGCGTCGTGAACACAGAATAAAGGAGGCATTCAAAGCGACTGGGAGTCTGGCACATAACACGTACATGCCGAATGCTTGTGCTATCTTTACATCTATATTTATAAGTGCGTCTCCATATGCATAGAGCGGGAGCTTGGATGGCATCTTGCGGGTCAATTCGGAAAGTTATGTGCAGCATCAGCTGGGAGACAAAAGCTGAAGGTTTTCCTTCCATCCACGAACTCCCTTAAACCACACGAGGAAGGGGGAGAGCCACTCACGGTGGCATCGTGGAAAATAAAGACAGTCACTCCAACTGTTCTCTAAAGCAGCCAGTCTAGTCCTTCAACATGTCCCCTGCCATCAGGATCTCGTCCAGGTCTAGAGCTAATCGTATCTATCAGGTAAGAGGCATATGATACACGTGTGCCCAATGTCTCCTTCCTGTAGAATGAAGAAGGAAGAGAAATAGCAAGCCCTGAAGTCTGTCTGCCTCCGTGCTACTCCGCTGAACTGGGAGCTTCTAGACTTGAGGTGCTGATTGAAATGTCTTCACCTCCCTCCACCCACAGAGGGTGGACACCATTATCCAACAGAAATACAAACCCTCCACCCACAGAAGGTGGACACCATTATCCAACAGAAATGCAAAAGAAGCCAAGAGTTTGACCCCTGGATGGAATCTTAGACTTGCTGGTAGTCACACCAACGACGTAAATGTATATGAAAATAATTTTAGTAGTATCTCTTAAACCTGTAGTTCCAAACGGCATGGCAGTACAGAATAAAAAATAAAAGGGAGAAAAATTAAAAACCCTTCAGATCCTTCTAAATTTCTTGAATCCAGTGTGTGTTTTCATACCTAATGTGCATCTCGCTTACGTTAGCTGTGTTTCAAGCAACTCAGCAGGGACACTGGGTACTGGATGCCATATTGAAAGCATTGATTAGTTGGGGTTCTGGGAATATTTCTTTATATAGCACTACATAACTTCTCAATTGAGGGTTGGAAAAATTATCAATGGATACTATTCGATCCACAGAAGTAAACCAGATGATTCAGTAAGAGAACACAATTCTAGAAGCTCAGTCTTCCGAATATTTAGAAATGAAAAAAGCAGCTAAAGGACCTACAGCCGGGGAGAGGACTCTTCACCAGAAGGTCTGCAAGGTGCTCAGGAATGGCATGTCATCGCTGTGACATCTACACATCTAAACCGTCTAATTAATGTTAACCGGCAGTCGCCTCTGCACGGCAGGGACTCTGTTCTTGCTTTGGGGTAAAGGAAATGAACCACGTGATCTCATTTTGCCTACCCTTGTGATTTTTTCCCTCTGCTGTGGTGACCCAGCATCCCTCTGATGGGATGTTCAAAGTTCAGAAGCAAGCGGAAAACACAGAATTGTGTCTGGGCCCTTGACCTACAGCCTGGTTTCATGCTTAGCACAGAACTCGGGTGACAGATTTGGGGATCTCACCTATTCCTAAAGTAAACAGTTTTGTATCTCATAGCCATCTGGGGCTCCCCTCCCTGGGGTCACATGCGGAGGGCTGTCTGGTGTCTTTAATACCCTGATTGTAGCACTGGGGCATGTGTTATTAGCAAAAAACCGTTTTTGCTAGGGGAAGAAAACTGACATAGAAGAGATTGTGGAGAGAACAAAATTTTGGCTGAGGCTCTTGTTTTTATTATTTAGCTGAAGAGAATCATTGGTTCTACACGCTTTCTGAAATCCTATGGCTTCTCTAAGGTTCCAATAAACACGATCCCATTCATAACGTGGACAGTGGTCTCTTTCATATACTGCCTATAGTCACATACTCAAGCGCCAAGCAGATGGTTGAAATCTGTTTTGTATAAAATGTGTGCTTTTTTCCAACTGTGCTCTTTGTATTCATGCTCATCCTAGGCTCTAGCCATCAAAACACTGGCACCGTGTCGATCATTAGCAGTATTTTAGACAACTGGTAAGTAAGGTATTCAGTGTTCTCCACAAAATGTTCAGCTAACATTTCCCAGATGTATAATTAAGGCAAAAGATGATCTTCTTAAATTGGTATCAGCACTTTGGATGGCTTCTGGCTTTCAACAGATTATATCAGTGGAAAACAATTTTATATCAAAAATATGGACCCCGTTTCTTGGGTGGTTTTTTTTTTATCACTTGTTATAAAGCTGCCCATAAAAAGAAATCTTTATATTTCCCCTTTTTTCATTCCACATTCAAAACTAAGGAGGAAACTCTCCCTCCTGATTTTTCTGTGAGCGTGCACAGTGTATGGAACTTACACGACTTTCTCTAAGTCACCTGACATTTCCTCAATGTTAAACTACTCACACAAATACTAATTTAAGAAGCACTGGTGTGTGAGGTTTTCTTTCATTCACTGAACATCACTATTTTTTGTTACTGTTCAATAATTTTTCTTTAATGTCATCTGTTCTTGTACTTGTGTGCAAACACAATTCAACTTACCTAGCTTAAAGATTGGTTCGATATGAAATTTGAAAATATACTTGATATACTAAAAGTTACAAAAACAACTATTAATATATCAGATTTCCTACACATGAAATGAGTCAAGGGGTGTTTAGGATGTCCAGTTATAAGTAGCGAACAGATATAACTGAATTTATAGTGGTGGGGTGGACATATAAGTTACGGGGAATCAGCAGTTAGAGGTATTTCGAGAGTGGTAGTTATATGGACATTAAAGGTGAGGTATTAGCCAACCAGTTCCTTATAGGAATCATTTATGTAAGGTAGTTTTAAGACACCTTGAAAGTTATCTTTCCCAAATGATAAGAATTTTATTAACATCCAGATTACGTCTCATATTCCAGATAGTAAGCTCACTTTTAAAAATATGAGTTCAATGGACTGCATTTAGAAACACCCAAGCATTTTCCTAAAGCTTTGTAAGTGTAAGCAAGATTCTGTAGAAGGTAGGGTAAATACTTTTGTAGTGGTTTTAAAGCCCATTTCATAGGTGCTAAAACCCTAGGGATTGAAGGATCTGTGCAACTCAACATTTTAATTCCTGATTTAGAAACAGGAATATATGCCAATCTTGTATATAACTAAATGCTAGGCCATCAGATGCATCAGCAGCAAGCAGACCATCAGTACCCCATACAGAGTTCTCCCTGCTTTAAGAGGAGGGTATTTGCGCATTTTTCTTTGCTTATAATGCTAAATGTAGTTTGGGTTTCATAGTTTTCTTTCTAAGATGGCTTTCTAATAACTTTTACATCTTCACAAAGGGAATGAGAGACTAACACTCATATTTTCCTAATTGCAAAGCAGCATAGAAAGTATTGTGACCACTAAGCAAAGAAATAATTTGTTGATGGATGATTGTTACATTATCTGAAATATATGACTCTATGTTTAAAACTTAATTTGTTTAATGTTTTCAGGATCAACAGCATATTCTTAAGGTAGAAAGAATGCAAAAGGCCCCTAGCTAGATATCAAAGATTATGTCTCTAATGGTA
This sequence comes from Mus musculus, assembly GCF_000001635.26. Lineage (NCBI taxonomy): Eukaryota > Metazoa > Chordata > Mammalia > Rodentia > Muridae > Mus > Mus musculus. Next base: position 663,032 of record NT_166305.2, read on the forward strand.
GAACTACACATTTTCCCCTTCAAATGGTGTTTTTAATCGCATGCAATGTGCCAAATGCAAATTATTAACAATATGGAAATCTCATCCTCTTAGATGGAACAACTTCGTAATCCCTCTTCCTTCGGTTGTTAGAACCCTCCGTGTCACAGGGATTTTAACACTCCTCTTCCTAACATCCCTGAGCACCAAGTGATGCTCATGCTTTTGGCTAGCCTGTGCTGTTGGCTAGCCTGTGCTGTTGGCTAGCCTGTGCTCTTGGCTAACCTGTGCTGTTGGCTAACCTGTGTGGTTGGCTAGCCTAGCTCAGAGCTCTTGTATTCAGTTGGAGGAACACTTGAAGTTCCCACTCTAGTTCCTTGTTCTTCATCTTCCTCAGTCTTGCTCCCTTACAGCTCAGTGTTTGATTTATTCGTACAAAAAGACCTACACTGCCCGTATCTCTGTGTGACTATCTAATCTTATTATTGATTCTTTTATTTTATGAATATACTGTCGGCATCCAGGCCTGTGTCTTCACAACATCCCTCGACATGTTTTCTTTTGCTTGCCACACGTGTACTATATATCATTATGAAAATTGTAATTGGCAGGAATGAGTGACCTAAAGCACTTGAGAGTTTTATGCATATAAAATATGAATTTAATGTTTTTACCTATTTGATGTAATTCATAAAGATAACTGTAAAGAACTATACATGGCACTTAGATGAGATATATCATGGCGACTTGCATCTGTACAATGGCTTCTAACTGACAAGTCAACCATAGTGACTCCACACATCAAAAGGCTAGCTATGACACATACTTCATCTCCAAACAAGAGAATAAATGTAAGAATGTTGGCCACTAGTGTCAGGAGCTGGGAATCTTTCAAATATTTTTCTAAGTGACAACATTTTGGAGTGGAGAGAGTTTTGAGAAAGCTTAACCTAATGCTTTACCCACAGTAAAGGATCCAGGAGGCCTTGGTTTAAGAGAAATGGGAAGTTCAAAATGTCACGTCTCTGTCTCCTACACTCTATACCAAATATCAGCAAGGAGAGAAAAAAGGAAATTTTTTGCCGAACTAGAGGAAAGGCTTCTGCGTTTTGGAGGGGAGGGGGGGGATACCTTAAAATTGGCAAAATACTGTATAATGTATACACCGAGCCTCTAACTTTAACTTTCTTATTATCTGAACAGGAAATATCAACTGTCCCCAAATGTCATAGAAGCATGCCTCAATCCTCCCTACCAATGCAGTTTCAAATGCCCACTCCCTATGCCCCACAGCAGCACCGCGGGTTTTTAAAGCTAGAGTGACAGTCTATGTCTGGGGTGTACCAGCCCTGGGACCCTCCATTGTGGGAGAGACAGAATCAGTCTTATTTGTATTCTAGGAAGGATTTCTTCCTCTTAGGGTAATCTTCCCCAAACTGCTGCATCAGAACTGAGGGGGACTTGTTCAAGCTGTCAACTGCCTAGTAAGTTTAAGGGCTTCTCTTAATTCCACGCTTGCTATATGGGAATAATTACAGTATTTCCCCAAATAACCCTTTCACTCCTAGTCACTTCTAAATGTTTTTAAATCTACTCATAAAGGTATAAATACTGTGTTTCATCATACAATTCTCTAAACTTCCCTCCGTGCCTTTGGGTCTGTTTCTATTTCTCTAGAGGAATGCTTGTAAAACATTAAATGTTCTTAAACTGTTTATCGGTCAAATCAAATCCATTTTATTTTTCCAGTAATTCTAAGGTTTTTTTAAAACAATACCCTACCAAGACACATATCCCATAATCCTCCAGAATCTAGAAACAATTCACAAATTTAGTTCTGATTAGGAAATGAGGAAAATGGGAGTTTCACTCTTTAAACAAAACTCATTTCATCACTGCTTATCCATTCCCAGGTGTTCTGGCGATCGATACTTTGCCTATTCAAGTTTCTTTCATGTGGTGATGCGGCCAGGGATGGCAGTCAGACTCTGTATGCTCAGTTCTGATTAACACAGGATTGCAGTTGAGTCCCTGGGTTAACAGAGCTAGAAGAGTTTGACCACAGGTCCATTCCTCCCTCTACTAGATAACGGGAGCAGCTTAAGGAGACCAGAGCACAGAACTGAGATGAAAGGCAAGCTGAGCTGCTAACCTCCACCAGGTGACAGCTTCTTGCAATCCCTTTTCAAACATATTATGAAACACAATAGCAAATATTCTAAAAGGGAAAACAAAACAAGAGAGGGGAACAGGGACAGGAGTGAGAAAAAAAGAAGAGACACTCATGGACTTTGTAGACTCTTGCCCAACAGACTCTGGCGCAGAGTAAATATAGTAGAGGAAGAATTGTAGCAAACAAACAATTGTTCCAGCTCCACAATTAGAGCCAGCATGATCTAGAACTTTGTCATGGGATCTGTATTAGTGGGGGATGAAGGCTCAGTGCCACAAGGTAGCCCCTTGTCACTCCCTGCTTGCTTGTAAAACATGCCATTGCCAGAGTGGGTGCTTTCTCTCCCATTTGGATCCCTTTCATCACACATATAGATAATGATAATAATAATAATAATAACTGTTATTATTAAACTGAGATTTCAACAGACTATATGCATACGTCACAGAGTGGTTCTCAGAGAGCTTAGTATCCCTTTGGTCACTCCCCAATAAGTCCACACTGACTACTAATTTTGAAATAAATTTCAATAAAAGATGTACCAATAAAACACAATTTTCTTGTCTGTCTCCTTCCCCTCTGGTTTCGGAAATAAAAATAAAAATATTTTAAAATTAAAAAAAAATTTTTTAAAGACAGACAAAGCAGGTTAACCCTTTCATGTCTTTTCTTAGCCATGTTCCTGAAGTCCCAGATGAGAAGCCACAGCCTCATGACCTCAAACTCCCCAACTGCTCACAGCTCTAGCTGACCTGCCTCTCCCACCCTGCCAACGTCACTACTTCTGGTGCAAGAGGCTTTTAGAGAATACTCTCTGTCCTCAAGTTCACGTCATCCTGTGTATCTATTCTGAGTGTATCTGACTTGGGGGTCTCAGTGTGATAGGGAAGACGGAGATGAGCAGGCGAGGTATGTAAGGCACCCAGGTACCTCTGTGGGGAGAGGGAGCCGGTGGCTCTACACATGCCTGCGAAAAAAGGAGCGTGTCTGCCGTGTTTGAACATTTTCTTTTCTAAAACACACATTCTTTCAGAGATGTGAAGGGCAGAAATAGAAACACGACCACACGTGAAACTTTCCCCGGGTGGCTGCCAGCAGCTTTTCTTCCTAGCGCTCCTCTTACCTACAGTACGAAAGGAGACTGGCAGGTAGCCCTAATTCGTTAGTAGCCAAATTATTTTTGTCCATAAAGTACGAGAAATCTCCACAGCACATGAATGAGACACGATTTACTAGTTTACACACGTTTTTATAACTCCAAGAAACTAAAACTCATTCACAAATGTTCCTAGTTCAGCTTCCGCGAGAAGGGCCACCAGACTACCAGAGAAGCACATTTGGAACCCCAGGTCTTCCTTCTCCAAGAGAACGTGAGAGGGGAGGGAAGAAAATCTCTTAACTCCGATAAAGAACTTTTCATCCTTAACGCAGGAAAAATAAACAGCTTTTCGTTCACCCACACTCCACATTTCATTTAAGTCAAAACATTTCCATGCGAGGCATTACGAAAAACGTCATTTAGTAATAAGCCTGAACAACTGCAGAGTGGAATTCATAGTGACAGCATAGTAGGGTTAGACAATGAGGCTCGCGCTGACGAGCAGTCCCACAGTACTCGATCCCTGGAGTCCCTGCCATGCCCCTTCCCCAAGTTACAGAGGAAAGCAGCGAGGAAAGCAGCCTGGAGAAACACATGCATGCACCATTGACGAGCCAGAGCCAGAGAAGAGTAGCAACAACTCAGAATAACGAGACAATGACAAATGTACCAATATCACAGCAGAGCTGAATTCTCCAAATGATACTTAGATCAAAGAGAGAAAGAGACAGGTTTGGAGATTCAGGACGCACGAGTCAAGCCCCAGCCGGAACTCACTGCAGGCTCCACGACTGACCTGAACTGTCTATAAACACCCAGAAGCTTTTGGTTTTCCTTTTCCTTCTGTCATGTTTTATGAATATAAAGGTCCTTAAACTACCTTGTAATAGATTAATTACTTTCAAGCTGGTTGACAAAAGGGCACAATGACCGGAAAAAAATGATACAAAAGGAAACAGAGAAGATGCATCTTAACAAGTTTATCAACAAACCTGGGTTGTACTCCTGAGGTGCAGAGTGAGGTTCAATGGTTCCAAATTGGCAGAATTCAAATTGGGTTCATATTTGGGTTTTTTTGTTTTGTTTGTTTTTTTAAACCACCTGTCCTAAAACGACATTGTTTATGCTAATTATCTTTGTTGACTCTGCAATTCTGTTTGTTTACTACAATTCTTTTAAAATGCCATATCCCTCTGAAACAGTTCTCACCAGAATCCTTCTAAATCTTGCCTCGGTCTGGTCCTTCCCGGCAGCCCAGTGTGCAGAATACAATGCCACAAAGCAGGCGCAAGAGCTGGGAGCAAGTTGGAGGCTGCGACTCCTCAGGCTGGCAAAGGCTGGCAGTGTTGCTGAGGTTTCCCCGTCAGCCTCCAAGAGAAAAGGACACTGATGTGGAGAAACGCACACCCCCCTATTGGACAAGCAGCACCATACGCCAGCCACAGGATCTCCAGAGGAGATGGGGAACTCTCAGCTAGCAAGTCAGGAGAAAGGGAGACGGCACTAGGGAAAGGGCAAAGCAGCTTCCAGACTGCAGGGCAGAACCCAGAGTCAGACAGGGGAAAAAGGGCCCTGATTCCACATGAAGGAACAGAAGGCGTTCTCCAGATGCAAACCTAAATAGACACTGAGCATTGGTCTTTAGTGGTTTTCTTTCTTTTCTCTCTCCTTACTCTAGCAACACCTCTTGATCTGTTTCATCTGTACAGCCTTTGAATTTTACATGCTACATGGTGGAGGGTTGCCACCACAAGGGGCAAAGTCATCGAGAACAGAAGTAAGGGGAAGCTTTGAAAAATCTTCATAAATTTCTTACCCGTCGACTAAGAAGCACACAACTTAAACGTTTGTACATCACTGAGCATCTCTTACGATTACTGCCATCCCCTGTCTCAGAGATGGAACGCACTGAGTTAGCTAGCACAGGAGGAGAGCTGAGAGCTTGCCTTGGGTCCTTTTATGGCCCATGGTATTGGTTAACCTCACTAAGATACAGACAAATAAACTCACAAAGTAAACAGCACCCACCAGTTACACCTTTTAAAGTCTTCTACGATGGGCTGGTGTTCAGAACCCAGCCCGCCCCTGTGTGACACAATATACACCTTAGGTGGCTGAAGGATGGAATCGGGAAGAGAAGACAAGAAAAATGAGGAGACATCCCTGGGGATATTGCTCTGTGAGTGTGCCCTGAACGAAATGCATGTGACACAGATCCCAACTCTAGGAAGGGTGAGATGCTCAAAACCAGACAGGTTTTTGCATCTGCCTCTAATCTACGATGCTCATGCAAATCTCGGTTACAAGCTTTCCAAGAACAGACAGCGCGCTTCCCTACGACTTCTGGTATTTTGAGGCGCAGAAAAATGGATCAACCTGTCATCAACAGCCACACACCTTTCCCTCTCCCACCTGCTGTCCCCTCACCCGGCATTTAACCCCGCACTGCTCCTGATCATCAGGCAGACTCCTGCCAAGTCTTCAGACAGAATGTGTTTAAAGCATGCCTTCGTGCGAGCTGCATTCCAGAGCAAGGTACCAGCTAAGGTGCCTGGCAAATTATGGAGATGGCAATCACAATCTGCTGTAATTGATGAGCCTGCTTTCCTCCAGGAAGTAGTAGTAAGTAAAAGCTCAATAAAATGACGGAAGTAGGTACTGGGACACAGTGAAAACAGATAGGCTTAAGTGCTTACAGTTGCCAGGAAGGAAAGGAGCTAGGGACCTTTTTAAAAATCCCCATCTAGACATTACCTGGCACCATGAATGCACTTCGTCCTTAGGAGCACAATGGATTCTTTAAAAAAACAAAAATCTCCAACTACACTGAATAAATACCAAGGTGGAAAAGATATCTTATTGGGAGGATCGGCTAACTCTAAAATATCAATCTCGCGAGGGATATGCTTATCCACGGCTAGCAGTTTCTCGTGGCAGTTCTGCAAAGTGGTTTTCACAAACCCAAAAGGATGCTCCCTGCTTCAGAATAACAGCTGAGAGTTTTCTAATGAGATAAAGATGATTCCCTTCACAGGGTTGACCAGAAAGACGTCTGACAGGAATGGAAGGTGCCCAATTGAGTGGACTTTTTTTTTTTTTCCATCATGTCTAGACCCTCCAGTGTTCCCTTCAACATTTGGAAACAGGCTGCTGTCAGAACCCATTTTGAGAAAAGCATGCAACTCCACGAGGCTCTGGGCTTAGCATGCTGCCTTCTTCAGCCCTAACTTTTCTTTTCCTTCCTGGGTGTGAGCAGACTTTTTAAAAATCTATGTACTTATAAGTCTTTTATTTCCTTAAATGAAATTTTACCGTTCAGTCACTGAAGACGGTTACAAGTAGCTTAGTCATGAAATGATCATATTAGAAATAAGATGAACACAATTCAAAGAAGCTGACATCTGTGTCAGTGATATGTCAGATATGGTTATTTCTCCTTCAGCAGCAGGAGAGCCACACCACGATATAAAGCAAATATTTTACATATCTAAATATTAGGACACAGATGACGTTGACGTTCTCGAATTTAAAAAAAATACAAACTGAAATCACAATATTTTATTCTTTAACTCTCAGTTAAATGGAAAGACCATGACCCCTCCAAGACCTCTCGGGAGAGGTAGCCATGCTAGTTCCAGTACTTAGACCATGCTGCCATTTGAGGTTCGTGTGAATTTTGAGACAGGGAGGTTTGTTTTACTAGTCATCCTCTGGGGCGTGCACTGCCTGCTCATGCCCCACCTGAGAAGCATCCTTCAGTAACCAGTCAGCCCTGCAGGAAACTGCAGGGCAGCAGAAGTGGGAAGTTCAAGCTTTCTAGTTCTGAAATCCATCGCCATTACCTCTTGACAGTCCTCACAGACAATGAAACTGTTACCTACTTCTTAGCTATTTCCCAACTGTTTACTACCAGCCTGGGCTGCTGAGTCTGCCCCCTTCTGTAGCTGGGATATCTGACACTCATCCGCCTAAATCCGAAGCCTCGAGCTGGTCTGGAAGTTCTCAATATTTCTTTAAGTTTCAAATAGACAGCATATTGTAAAAAAAAAAGATAATAAATAAATAAGAGAAGATGGCTATACTCTAACAGTGACATTAGCAGTATGAATCACTTAAGACTCTAATGGTGCCTGAGCTCTGAGCAACTTCTGCTCACTACACCTAATTTCTCATTCATAAAGACATTAGGAATTCTTTTCAAAGTCTAAATGAGTTTGAATGAAAACCTCCTTGATATCAGGTGAGCAAATAGAATATAATTTAAGTCAATAGAAATGATCTACTTATTCAACAAAAGTTGCAAATAACTGAGAAGAAAAAAAAGCAAACCTCACTCTGATTATTTTTATATGTTAGCACCGTTATATAGTTCTCTTTAGAGTTTCAATAGTCGATACTGTATCTATCTGCATGATATATCTGTTTAAGTGACAATAGACAAATGGGGAGAGGCAGTGGAAACAAACTGTCATGATTTGCTGGTAAGTATTGCCAATTTCAACCTCATGGTAAATTATTAAAAATATTATATTGTATGATATTTTTTAAAATTATTTTAACTACTACTTTTACACCCGGGATGCACATCTGAACAAACTAGCTGATTATCACTGGCTTATTTAATTATCCAGCTAAAAATGCATGCCCCTGGATAATGCAGAAAGAACATAAAAACCTTAGCAGAAGGAGAAACAAAACAATGTTAGGAGATTTGAGCATTAGGGAATTAAAGGGAAAAGTTTGGCTTAAAAAGAGATAATTGAAAAAAATACAAATAAAGTTCCCAGCAGGCAGCCTGCCTATGTGGAGAAATAGACTGTGCCTGTTAACACGCAACCATGTAACCGCCTCTTTATAAGAACAATCTGCTAACAGGTAACAAATCAGACAGAGTTTTATTTGCAAATAAATAAATAATAATAATAATATGATTAGAATTAAGGAAAATTACCATTGATGTGTTCATCTGCACATGTTGGGAAACTTACTCTGATCAATTATCAAGTCGCCACATTAGGCAATCCTATGTTCCAATGTGGACAAGCTCCACATCCGCATAGAAACAAGACTGTGTTGCAAAGGAAAGCTAACTAGTTAGAAGAGTTAATATGCAATACTTTGGAAAAATTAATTCAGCACTGTTCTGCTAGGTCCCCCCTCTTCCTTCAGAGGTGAGGCAGATGGAGAAAGGCAGGGTGACAAGGCACACTACACTTCTACTTTCTCCCCTGGACAGACAGTGGCTTCTCTAAAATGTGACCACATCCAAGGCTTATTTTCCTCTCCACACTTTTCCTCTCCCGTGGCTTCAGTTCTAAAATGTTTTAATCTTTGTCCTTTCTTTTTTCGTCTTTTCATATCAAATTCAGGCATTTGAGTGATGAACAGCTTGACTTAGCATATTTTTAACCAGCTGGTCTAGCACCTAGCTTGCATTGCATAGTCAGATACGACAAATGTTTATACAGAAGGTATAGCTTGCATGGAAATGAAAAGAAAGCCCGAGGATCTTGCATCCTGGCTTTTTTTAGCTTTTTTTTTTAATTCACCATACAGAATATGAAGTTTGAGTTCTTTTTAATGGCAAACAAAAATCTATTTATAGTTCAAAAAATGAACTTATACGAGGATAAGAACTCAAAGTTTAAAACTGTAATGTGTAATTACAGGGACGTGAGGAAGGCTAAAATTCTTTAAAAGCCCCCATGCTACTTGCAGCAACATCAAATGGAAGAGAACTGCACACCCCTCTAAATAGGAACAACTAATTAAAGATACACTCAACTCCCTCCCATCAGGGCACAGCGGAGAGTGGAGTTTATCAAAATTCAGTGAAGACATCCAGCACAAAAGTAGCTACCAAACTTAGAAAGGGGGTGCCTTGTTTGCCCCCTTCTTCCCCTCTTCAGACACCTCAAGAGTCATCTACTAATATTTAACTGTGATGCTAAATTTTCTTTGGGGACAGAAAACAACAACAACAACAACAGCAGCCGGGCTCTCCCATATCAACAAAAGGTCCTGCTTTTCCGAGCAGTTTCCAAAGTTTAACAGAAGGATCAAACAGGAATTTAACAGCCTCCGCTTTAACCACCGCCGAAGCCTTGTGTCACTTCAGAAATTACAGGAGACAGAGATCCTGAATATGCTAGCAGTCTACAAAAGGTGTGCGGGGATCAATGAAGGCAGAAAGTGGGAGCCTAACCAAGGAAGGGAGC